>NW_027672330.1:0-39687 GCF_964165515.1 Mesoplodon bidens
TCATCTACGGTGGTGCAAATGGCATTGTGTTCTTTTTTTCCTTGGCTTCTCTTCTGCCTTAGCGAGGTCCGTTTTCAACAATGTGATTGCCTGAGTGTTGTGGATTAGCTGACCTGGGCAGCCTTACCCTGCCGCCCAGCCCTCCCCAGGTGTGCCTGGTTGAGGTCAATATAAACAGCGCTCCAGGCAGCAATAGCCCCTGAAGCTGTTCCTGACTCCATATTCTCTGCCCCGTCAGCAGTCTCGGGGCGGTGCTGGTGGGAGGGAATGAGGGGCCACAGCTTTGTTGGTGGCCCGGTGTGAGTGGGGTTCTGCTGGCCTTTCTGCAGGAGTTGCCAGGCTGCCACCTGTAAAGAAGAGGATGTGTCACCCATACCTTCCGCTGGAATTTCTCTCCGGACAGAGGTGAGGAAGGAAAAAAGCAGTGGGGGCCGGGACAGGTGGGGTATCTCAGGCAGGACAATGGAAAGCTTCCGGAAGAGCGCCCGGGGGCAGGACCACCCTGGCTGGCCTGCAGGCACCAAGTTGGCCTGCGTGCTGTTGCTGGTGTGGCTCCATGGCCCTTCCTCTAGTCTTTCAAGCCCTTGTACATATTCAGGTGTTTTACCTGGGAAGGGTGGGAACAGTTCAGCAGCAGCTGGCCTGGGGCTCAGCTCACCTTTATTCAGAGATGCCTCTGCACGATCCCCCAGCTTTGCAATGAGGACGCTCCTTGCGTGGGGTGTGGGTTGCTGGCTGTATGGGAGATGATTCCCCACCTCAGACCCATTTCAGAATTGTTTACCGCTGGAGCAAGTGCCCTGATAGGGTTTTCCTCTGTATAACTGGTGGGTTCAGGTTTTTTTTTTTTTCTTTTATGGTTCAGGTTAGATTTTATTCCTCTTTTATGTATTTATAGATATAAGCATGGAAATAATTCATTCCTGTAAATACATCTGTGTGAAGGGAAGAACTTTTTTCTGTATTATTTTAAATATTATTTTTTTTAATTTTGAAATTTAATTTTATTTATTTTTTATACAGCAGGTTATTATTAGTTATGTATTTTATGCATATACATGTATGCAGGTCAATCCCAATCTCCCAACTCATCCCACCACCACCACACCATGGCTTCCCACACTTGGTGTCCATACGTTTGTTCTCTACCTCTGTCTCTATTTCTTCCCTGCAAACCAGTTCATCTGTACCAGTTTTTAGGTTCCACATATATGCATTAATATACAATATTTGTTTTCCTCTTTCTGACTTACTTCATTCTGTATGACAGTCTCTAGATCCATCGATGTCTCTACAAATGACCCAGTTTCATTCCGTTTTATGGCTGAGTAATATTCCATTTTATACATGTACCACATCTTTATCCATTCATCTGTCTGTGGGCATTTAGGTTGCTTCCATTACCTGGCTATTGTAAATAGTGCTGCAATGAACATTGTGGTGAATGTGCCTTTTTGATTTATGGTGTTCTTTGGGTATATGCCCAGAAGTGGGATTGCTGGATCAGATGGTAATTCTATTTCTAGTTTTTTTTTTTAACGAAACTCCATACTGTTCTCCATAGTGACTGTATCAATTTACATTCCCACCAATAGTGGAAGAGGGCTCCTTTTGTCCACACCCTCCCCAGAATTTGTTGTCTGTAGATTTTCTGATGATGCCGATTCTAACAGTGTGAGGTGATACCTCATTGTAGTTTTGCTTTGCATTTCTCTAATAATTAGTGCTGTTGAGCAGCTTTTCATGTGCGTCTTGGCCATCTCTGTGTCTTCTTTGAAGAAACGTATCTTTAGATCTTCTGCCCATTTTTGTATTGGGTTGTTTGTTTTTTTTAATATTAAGCTGCATGAGCTGTTTATATATATTGGAGATTAAACCTTTGTCCATTGATTCGTTTGCAACTTTTCGCCCCTTCTGAGGGATGCCTTTTTCCATTCCCGTTTTTTTAACCAAAAAGGAAAGAAAGAAAAAGAAGCAGAAAACTAATGTGCATAAAATATGCCTTTTGAAATGGTCGTTTTGAAATATGGACGTCCTTTGAAATTTTTGGTCGATATGTGACCCCAGCATTTGTTTTCAGGGCAGGTGTCATTTACGGGCCTGCAATGATTTTGAATATCAACTGACCATTAGCGCTGGGATTAAAGCTGCTGTTGTGTGAAACGGCCACAAGGTGGCAGCAGTTCTCCCTTACCAATTCTGGTTACTAGGGCAAGAGAGCCTCAATGGAAGTCGTGTTCTAGATTGGAATTTAGAATGGAATGTGCCAGGAGAAAGCCCCTCAAGTTTGTCTCCCTACTTCTTGTTCGTGTTTTTAATTTAATTTTTATTTTTTATTACAGCAAGTTTGATTACAATGTTTGGCTTGTTGGAGGTGTGGAAGATGTGGTTGGTTCTTTTACACATATACACATGTCTGTTTTTCCTGGGATCCTTTTCTCATGTACGTTATGACAGAATGTTGAGTAGTCTTTTGGTATTCCGTAGGTCTTTGGTGATTATATATGTCACCTGTGTTTGTATAAGTCTGTTAACCCCGATATCGTAATGAAACCAATCCTCACACCTTTCCATTGGTGAACCATAAGTTTGTTTAATGAATCTCTGATTGCCCTTCTCGGTGGAAATATCTGCCCTGGTATCCATTTTTAGGTAACACCTATAAGTGATATGATATGATATGTGTCTTTCACTTTCTGACTTACTGCAAGTCACGTGATTACCTCTAGACTCATCTACGGTGGTGCAAATGGCATTGTGTTCTTTTTTTCCTTGGCTTCTCTTCTGCCTTAGCGAGGTCCGTTTTCAACAATGTGATTGCCTGAGTGTTGTGGATTAGCTGACCTGGGCAGCCTTACCCTGCCGCCCAGCCCTCCCCAGGTGTGCCTGGTTGAGGTCAATATAAACAGCGCTCCAGGCAGCAATAGCCCCTGAAGCTGTTCCTGACTCCATATTCTCTGCCCCGTCAGCAGTCTCGGGGCGGTGCTGGTGGGAGGGAATGAGGGGCCACAGCTTTGTTGGTGGCCCGGTGTGAGTGGGGTTCTGCTGGCCTTTCTGCAGGAGTTGCCAGGCTGCCACCTGTAAAGAAGAGGATGTGTCACCCATACCTTCCGCTGGAATTTCTCTCCGGACAGAGGTGAGGAAGGAAAAAAGCAGTGGGGGCCGGGACAGGTGGGGTATCTCAGGCAGGACAATGGAAAGCTTCCGGAAGAGCGCCCGGGGGCAGGACCACCCTGGCTGGCCTGCAGGCACCAAGTTGGCCTGCGTGCTGTTGCTGGTGTGGCTCCATGGCCCTTCCTCTAGTCTTTCAAGCCCTTGTACATATTCAGGTGTTTTACCTGGGAAGGGTGGGAACAGTTCAGCAGCAGCTGGCCTGGGGCTCAGCTCACCTTTATTCAGAGATGCCTCTGCACGATCCCCCAGCTTTGCAATGAGGACGCTCCTTGCGTGGGGTGTGGGTTGCTGGCTGTATGGGAGATGATTCCCCACCTCAGACCCATTTCAGAATTGTTTACCGCTGGAGCAAGTGCCCTGATAGGGTTTTCCTCTGTATAACTGGTGGGTTCAGGTTTTTTTTTTTCTTTTATGGTTCAGGTTAGATTTTATTCCTCTTTTATGTATTTATAGATATAAGCATGGAAATAATTCATTCCTGTAAATACATCTGTGTGAAGGGAAGAACTTTTTTCTGTATTATTTTTAAATATTATTTTTTTTAATTTTGAAATTTAATTTTATTTATTTTTTTATACAGCAGGTTATTATTAGTTATGTATTTTATGCATATACATGTATGCAGGTCAATCCCAATCTCCCAACTCATCCCACCACCACCACACCATGGCTTCCCACACTTGGTGTCCATACGTTTGTTCTCTACCTCTGTCTCTATTTCTTCCCTGCAAACCAGTTCATCTGTACCAGTTTTTAGGTTCCACATATATGCATTAATATACAATATTTGTTTTCCTCTTTCTGACTTACTTCATTCTGTATGACAGTCTCTAGATCCATCGATGTCTCTACAAATGACCCAGTTTCATTCCGTTTTATGGCTGAGTAATATTCCATTTTATACATGTACCACATCTTTATCCATTCATCTGTCTGTGGGCATTTAGGTTGCTTCCATTACCTGGCTATTGTAAATAGTGCTGCAATGAACATTGTGGTGAATGTGCCTTTTTGATTTATGGTGTTCTTTGGGTATATGCCCAGAAGTGGGATTGCTGGATCAGATGGTAATTCTATTTCTAGTTTTTTTTTTAACGAAACTCCATACTGTTCTCCATAGTGACTGTATCAATTTACATTCCCACCAATAGTGGAAGAGGGCTCCTTTTGTCCACACCCTCCCCAGAATTTGTTGTCTGTAGATTTTCTGATGATGCCGATTCTAACAGTGTGAGGTGATACCTCATTGTAGTTTTGCTTTGCATTTCTCTAATAATTAGTGCTGTTGAGCAGCTTTTCATGTGCGTCTTGGCCATCTCTGTGTCTTCTTTGAAGAAACGTATCTTTAGATCTTCTGCCCATTTTTGTATTGGGTTGTTTGTTTTTTTTAATATTAAGCTGCATGAGCTGTTTATATATATTGGAGATTAAACCTTTGTCCATTGATTCGTTTGCAACTTTTCGCCCCTTCTGAGGGATGCCTTTTTCCATTCCCGTTTTTTTAACCAAAAAGGAAAGAAAGAAAAAGAAGCAGAAAACTAATGTGCATAAAATATGCCTTTTGAAATGGTCGTTTTGAAATATGGACGTCCTTTGAAATTTTTGGTCGATATGTGACCCCAGCATTTGTTTTCAGGGCAGGTGTCATTTACGGGCCTGCAATGATTTTGAATATCAACTGACCATTAGCGCTGGGATTAAAGCTGCTGTTGTGTGAAACGGCCACAAGGTGGCAGCAGTTCTCCCTTACCAATTCTGGTTACTAGGGCAAGAGAGCCTCAATGGAAGTCGTGTTCTAGATTGGAATTTAGAATGGAATGTGCCAGGAGAAAGCCCCTCAAGTTTGTCTCCCTACTTCTTGTTCGTGTTTTTAATTTAATTTTTATTTTTTTATTACAGCAAGTTTGATTACAATGTTTGGCTTGTTGGAGGTGTGGAAGATGTGGTTGGTTCTTTTACACATATACACATGTCTGTTTTTCCTGGGATCCTTTTCTCATGTACGTTATGACAGAATGTTGAGTAGTCTTTTGGTATTCCGTAGGTCTTTGGTGATTATATATGTCACCTGTGTTTGTATAAGTCTGTTAACCCCGATATCGTAATGAAACCAATCCTCACACCTTTCCATTGGTGAACCATAAGTTTGTTTAATGAATCTCTGATTGCCCTTCTCGGTGGAAATATCTGCCCTGGTATCCATTTTTAGGTAACACCTATAAGTGATATGATATGATATGTGTCTTTCACTTTCTGACTTACTGCAAGTCACGTGATTACCTCTAGACTCATCTACGGTGGTGCAAATGGCATTGTGTTCTTTTTTTCCTTGGCTTCTCTTCTGCCTTAGCGAGGTCCGTTTTCAACAATGTGATTGCCTGAGTGTTGTGGATTAGCTGACCTGGGCAGCCTTACCCTGCCGCCCAGCCCTCCCCAGGTGTGCCTGGTTGAGGTCAATATAAACAGCGCTCCAGGCAGCAATAGCCCCTGAAGCTGTTCCTGACTCCATATTCTCTGCCCCGTCAGCAGTCTCGGGGCGGTGCTGGTGGGAGGGAATGAGGGGCCACAGCTTTGTTGGTGGCCCGGTGTGAGTGGGGTTCTGCTGGCCTTTCTGCAGGAGTTGCCAGGCTGCCACC
This sequence comes from Mesoplodon bidens, assembly GCF_964165515.1. Taxonomy (NCBI): domain Eukaryota; kingdom Metazoa; phylum Chordata; class Mammalia; order Artiodactyla; family Ziphiidae; genus Mesoplodon; species Mesoplodon bidens. The sequence goes on from NW_027672330.1 coordinate 5,811, forward strand.
TGTAAAGAAGAGGATGTGTCACCCATACCTTCCGCTGGAATTTCTCTCCGGACAGAGGTGAGGAAGGAAAAAAGCAGTGGGGGCCGGGACAGGTGGGGTATCTCAGGCAGGACAATGGAAAGCTTCCGGAAGAGCGCCCGGGGGCAGGACCACCCTGGCTGGCCTGCAGGCACCAAGTTGGCCTGCGTGCTGTTGCTGGTGTGGCTCCATGGCCCTTCCTCTAGTCTTTCAAGCCCTTGTACATATTCAGGTGTTTTACCTGGGAAGGGTGGGAACAGTTCAGCAGCAGCTGGCCTGGGGCTCAGCTCACCTTTATTCAGAGATGCCTCTGCACGATCCCCCAGCTTTGCAATGAGGACGCTCCTTGCGTGGGGTGTGGGTTGCTGGCTGTATGGGAGATGATTCCCCACCTCAGACCCATTTCAGAATTGTTTACCGCTGGAGCAAGTGCCCTGATAGGGTTTTCCTCTGTATAACTGGTGGGTTCAGGTTTTTTTTTTTTCTTTTATGGTTCAGGTTAGATTTTATTCCTCTTTTATGTATTTATAGATATAAGCATGGAAATAATTCATTCCTGTAAATACATCTGTGTGAAGGGAAGAACTTTTTTCTGTATTATTTTTAAATATTATTTTTTTTAATTTTGAAATTTAATTTTATTTATTTTTTTATACAGCAGGTTATTATTAGTTATGTATTTTATGCATATACATGTATGCAGGTCAATCCCAATCTCCCAACTCATCCCACCACCACCACACCATGGCTTCCCACACTTGGTGTCCATACGTTTGTTCTCTACCTCTGTCTCTATTTCTTCCCTGCAAACCAGTTCATCTGTACCAGTTTTTAGGTTCCACATATATGCATTAATATACAATATTTGTTTTCCTCTTTCTGACTTACTTCATTCTGTATGACAGTCTCTAGATCCATCGATGTCTCTACAAATGACCCAGTTTCATTCCGTTTTATGGCTGAGTAATATTCCATTTTATACATGTACCACATCTTTATCCATTCATCTGTCTGTGGGCATTTAGGTTGCTTCCATTACCTGGCTATTGTAAATAGTGCTGCAATGAACATTGTGGTGAATGTGCCTTTTTGATTTATGGTGTTCTTTGGGTATATGCCCAGAAGTGGGATTGCTGGATCAGATGGTAATTCTATTTCTAGTTTTTTTTTTAACGAAACTCCATACTGTTCTCCATAGTGACTGTATCAATTTACATTCCCACCAATAGTGGAAGAGGGCTCCTTTTGTCCACACCCTCCCCAGAATTTGTTGTCTGTAGATTTTCTGATGATGCCGATTCTAACAGTGTGAGGTGATACCTCATTGTAGTTTTGCTTTGCATTTCTCTAATAATTAGTGCTGTTGAGCAGCTTTTCATGTGCGTCTTGGCCATCTCTGTGTCTTCTTTGAAGAAACGTATCTTTAGATCTTCTGCCCATTTTTGTATTGGGTTGTTTGTTTTTTTTTAATATTAAGCTGCATGAGCTGTTTATATATATTGGAGATTAAACCTTTGTCCATTGATTCGTTTGCAACTTTTCGCCCCTTCTGAGGGATGCCTTTTTCCATTCCCGTTTTTTTAACCAAAAAGGAAAGAAAGAAAAAGAAGCAGAAAACTAATGTGCATAAAATATGCCTTTTGAAATGGTCGTTTTGAAATATGGACGTCCTTTGAAATTTTTGGTCGATATGTGACCCCAGCATTTGTTTTCAGGGCAGGTGTCATTTACGGGCCTGCAATGATTTTGAATATCAACTGACCATTAGCGCTGGGATTAAAGCTGCTGTTGTGTGAAACGGCCACAAGGTGGCAGCAGTTCTCCCTTACCAATTCTGGTTACTAGGGCAAGAGAGCCTCAATGGAAGTCGTGTTCTAGATTGGAATTTAGAATGGAATGTGCCAGGAGAAAGCCCCTCAAGTTTGTCTCCCTACTTCTTGTTCGTGTTTTTAATTTAATTTTTATTTTTTTATTACAGCAAGTTTGATTACAATGTTTGGCTTGTTGGAGGTGTGGAAGATGTGGTTGGTTCTTTTACACATATACACATGTCTGTTTTTCCTGGGATCCTTTTCTCATGTACGTTATGACAGAATGTTGAGTAGTCTTTTGGTATTCCGTAGGTCTTTGGTGATTATATATGTCACCTGTGTTTGTATAAGTCTGTTAACCCCGATATCGTAATGAAACCAATCCTCACACCTTTCCATTGGTGAACCATAAGTTTGTTTAATGAATCTCTGATTGCCCTTCTCGGTGGAAATATCTGCCCTGGTATCCATTTTTAGGTAACACCTATAAGTGATATGATATGATATGTGTCTTTCACTTTCTGACTTACTGCAAGTCACGTGATTACCTCTAGACTCATCTACGGTGGTGCAAATGGCATTGTGTTCTTTTTTTCCTTGGCTTCTCTTCTGCCTTAGCGAGGTCCGTTTTCAACAATGTGATTGCCTGAGTGTTGTGGATTAGCTGACCTGGGCAGCCTTACCCTGCCGCCCAGCCCTCCCCAGGTGTGCCTGGTTGAGGTCAATATAAACAGCGCTCCAGGCAGCAATAGCCCCTGAAGCTGTTCCTGACTCCATATTCTCTGCCCCGTCAGCAGTCTCGGGGCGGTGCTGGTGGGAGGGAATGAGGGGCCACAGCTTTGTTGGTGGCCCGGTGTGAGTGGGGTTCTGCTGGCCTTTCTGCAGGAGTTGCCAGGCTGCCACCTGTAAAGAAGAGGATGTGTCACCCATACCTTCCGCTGGAATTTCTCTCCGGACAGAGGTGAGGAAGGAAAAAAGCAGTGGGGGCCGGGACAGGTGGGGTATCTCAGGCAGGACAATGGAAAGCTTCCGGAAGAGCGCCCGGGGGCAGGACCACCCTGGCTGGCCTGCAGGCACCAAGTTGGCCTGCGTGCTGTTGCTGGTGTGGCTCCATGGCCCTTCCTCTAGTCTTTCAAGCCCTTGTACATATTCAGGTGTTTTACCTGGGAAGGGTGGGAACAGTTCAGCAGCAGCTGGCCTGGGGCTCAGCTCACCTTTATTCAGAGATGCCTCTGCACGATCCCCCAGCTTTGCAATGAGGACGCTCCTTGCGTGGGGTGTGGGTTGCTGGCTGTATGGGAGATGATTCCCCACCTCAGACCCATTTCAGAATTGTTTACCGCTGGAGCAAGTGCCCTGATAGGGTTTTCCTCTGTATAACTGGTGGGTTCAGGTTTTTTTTTTTTCTTTTATGGTTCAGGTTAGATTTTATTCCTCTTTTATGTATTTATAGATATAAGCATGGAAATAATTCATTCCTGTAAATACATCTGTGTGAAGGGAAGAACTTTTTTCTGTATTATTTTTAAATATTATTTTTTTTAATTTTGAAATTTAATTTTATTTATTTTTTTATACAGCAGGTTATTATTAGTTATGTATTTTATGCATATACATGTATGCAGGTCAATCCCAATCTCCCAACTCATCCCACCACCACCACACCATGGCTTCCCACACTTGGTGTCCATACGTTTGTTCTCTACCTCTGTCTCTATTTCTTCCCTGCAAACCAGTTCATCTGTACCAGTTTTTAGGTTCCACATATATGCATTAATATACAATATTTGTTTTCCTCTTTCTGACTTACTTCATTCTGTATGACAGTCTCTAGATCCATCGATGTCTCTACAAATGACCCAGTTTCATTCCGTTTTATGGCTGAGTAATATTCCATTTTATACATGTACCACATCTTTATCCATTCATCTGTCTGTGGGCATTTAGGTTGCTTCCATTACCTGGCTATTGTAAATAGTGCTGCAATGAACATTGTGGTGAATGTGCCTTTTTGATTTATGGTGTTCTTTGGGTATATGCCCAGAAGTGGGATTGCTGGATCAGATGGTAATTCTATTTCTAGTTTTTTTTTAACGAAACTCCATACTGTTCTCCATAGTGACTGTATCAATTTACATTCCCACCAATAGTGGAAGAGGGCTCCTTTTGTCCACACCCTCCCCAGAATTTGTTGTCTGTAGATTTTCTGATGATGCCGATTCTAACAGTGTGAGGTGATACCTCATTGTAGTTTTGCTTTGCATTTCTCTAATAATTAGTGCTGTTGAGCAGCTTTTCATGTGCGTCTTGGCCATCTCTGTGTCTTCTTTGAAGAAACGTATCTTTAGATCTTCTGCCCATTTTTGTATTGGGTTGTTTGTTTTTTTTTAATATTAAGCTGCATGAGCTGTTTATATATATTGGAGATTAAACCTTTGTCCATTGATTCGTTTGCAACTTTTCGCCCCTTCTGAGGGATGCCTTTTTCCATTCCCGTTTTTTTAACCAAAAAGGAAAGAAAGAAAAAGAAGCAGAAAACTAATGTGCATAAAATATGCCTTTTGAAATGGTCGTTTTGAAATATGGACGTCCTTTGAAATTTTTGGTCGATATGTGACCCCAGCATTTGTTTTCAGGGCAGGTGTCATTTACGGGCCTGCAATGATTTTGAATATCAACTGACCATTAGCGCTGGGATTAAAGCTGCTGTTGTGTGAAACGGCCACAAGGTGGCAGCAGTTCTCCCTTACCAATTCTGGTTACTAGGGCAAGAGAGCCTCAATGGAAGTCGTGTTCTAGATTGGAATTTAGAATGGAATGTGCCAGGAGAAAGCCCCTCAAGTTTGTCTCCCTACTTCTTGTTCGTGTTTTTAATTTAATTTTTATTTTTTTATTACAGCAAGTTTGATTACAATGTTTGGCTTGTTGGAGGTGTGGAAGATGTGGTTGGTTCTTTTACACATATACACATGTCTGTTTTTCCTGGGATCCTTTTCTCATGTACGTTATGACAGAATGTTGAGTAGTCTTTTGGTATTCCGTAGGTCTTTGGTGATTATATATGTCACCTGTGTTTGTATAAGTCTGTTAACCCCGATATCGTAATGAAACCAATCCTCACACCTTTCCATTGGTGAACCATAAGTTTGTTTAATGAATCTCTGATTGCCCTTCTCGGTGGAAATATCTGCCCTGGTATCCATTTTTAGGTAACACCTATAAGTGATATGATATGATATGTGTCTTTCACTTTCTGACTTACTGCAAGTCACGTGATTACCTCTAGACTCATCTACGGTGGTGCAAATGGCATTGTGTTCTTTTTTTCCTTGGCTTCTCTTCTGCCTTAGCGAGGTCCGTTTTCAACAATGTGATTGCCTGAGTGTTGTGGATTAGCTGACCTGGGCAGCCTTACCCTGCCGCCCAGCCCTCCCCAGGTGTGCCTGGTTGAGGTCAATATAAACAGCGCTCCAGGCAGCAATAGCCCCTGAAGCTGTTCCTGACTCCATATTCTCTGCCCCGTCAGCAGTCTCGGGGCGGTGCTGGTGGGAGGGAATGAGGGGCCACAGCTTTGTTGGTGGCCCGGTGTGAGTGGGGTTCTGCTGGCCTTTCTGCAGGAGTTGCCAGGCTGCCACCTGTAAAGAAGAGGATGTGTCACCCATACCTTCCGCTGGAATTTCTCTCCGGACAGAGGTGAGGAAGGAAAAAAGCAGTGGGGGCCGGGACAGGTGGGGTATCTCAGGCAGGACAATGGAAAGCTTCCGGAAGAGCGCCCGGGGGCAGGACCACCCTGGCTGGCCTGCAGGCACCAAGTTGGCCTGCGTGCTGTTGCTGGTGTGGCTCCATGGCCCTTCCTCTAGTCTTTCAAGCCCTTGTACATATTCAGGTGTTTTACCTGGGAAGGGTGGGAACAGTTCAGCAGCAGCTGGCCTGGGGCTCAGCTCACCTTTATTCAGAGATGCCTCTGCACGATCCCCCAGCTTTGCAATGAGGACGCTCCTTGCGTGGGGTGTGGGTTGCTGGCTGTATGGGAGATGATTCCCCACCTCAGACCCATTTCAGAATTGTTTACCGCTGGAGCAAGTGCCCTGATAGGGTTTTCCTCTGTATAACTGGTGGGTTCAGGTTTTTTTTTTTTCTTTTATGGTTCAGGTTAGATTTTATTCCTCTTTTATGTATTTATAGATATAAGCATGGAAATAATTCATTCCTGTAAATACATCTGTGTGAAGGGAAGAACTTTTTTCTGTATTATTTTTAAATATTATTTTTTTTAATTTTGAAATTTAATTTTATTTATTTTTTTATACAGCAGGTTATTATTAGTTATGTATTTTATGCATATACATGTATGCAGGTCAATCCCAATCTCCCAACTCATCCCACCACCACCACACCATGGCTTCCCACACTTGGTGTCCATACGTTTGTTCTCTACCTCTGTCTCTATTTCTTCCCTGCAAACCAGTTCATCTGTACCAGTTTTTAGGTTCCACATATATGCATTAATATACAATATTTGTTTTCCTCTTTCTGACTTACTTCATTCTGTATGACAGTCTCTAGATCCATCGATGTCTCTACAAATGACCCAGTTTCATTCCGTTTTATGGCTGAGTAATATTCCATTTTATACATGTACCACATCTTTATCCATTCATCTGTCTGTGGGCATTTAGGTTGCTTCCATTACCTGGCTATTGTAAATAGTGCTGCAATGAACATTGTGGTGAATGTGCCTTTTTGATTTATGGTGTTCTTTGGGTATATGCCCAGAAGTGGGATTGCTGGATCAGATGGTAATTCTATTTCTAGTTTTTTTTTTAACGAAACTCCATACTGTTCTCCATAGTGACTGTATCAATTTACATTCCCACCAATAGTGGAAGAGGGCTCCTTTTGTCCACACCCTCCCCAGAATTTGTTGTCTGTAGATTTTCTGATGATGCCGATTCTAACAGTGTGAGGTGATACCTCATTGTAGTTTTGATTTGCATTTCTCTAATAATTAGTGCTGTTGAGCAGCTTTTCATGTGCGTCTTGGCCATCTCTGTGTCTTCTTTGAAGAAACGTATCTTTAGATCTTCTGCCCATTTTTGTATTGGGTTGTTTGTTTTTTTTTAATATTAAGCTGCATGAGCTGTTTATATATATTGGAGATTAAACCTTTGTCCATTGATTCGTTTGCAACTTTTCGCCCCTTCTGAGGGATGCCTTTTTCCATTCCCGTTTTTTTAACCAAAAAGGAAAGAAAGAAAAAGAAGCAGAAAACTAATGTGCATAAAATATGCCTTTTGAAATGGTCGTTTTGAAATATGGACGTCCTTTGAAATTTTTGGTCGATATGTGACCCCAGCATTTGTTTTCAGGGCAGGTGTCATTTACGGGCCTGCAATGATTTTGAATATCAACTGACCATTAGCGCTGGGATTAAAGCTGCTGTTGTGTGAAACGGCCACAAGGTGGCAGCAGTTCTCCCTTACCAATTCTGGTTACTAGGGCAAGAGAGCCTCAATGGAAGTCGTGTTCTAGATTGGAATTTAGAATGGAATGTGCCAGGAGAAAGCCCCTCAAGTTTGTCTCCCTACTTCTTGTTCGTGTTTTTAATTTAATTTTTATTTTTTTATTACAGCAAGTTTGATTACAATGTTTGGCTTGTTGGAGGTGTGGAAGATGTGGTTGGTTCTTTTACACATATACACATGTCTGTTTTTCCTGGGATCCTTTTCTCATGTACGTTATGACAGAATGTTGAGTAGTCTTTTGGTATTCCGTAGGTCTTTGGTGATTATATATGTCACCTGTGTTTGTATAAGTCTGTTAACCCCGATATCGTAATGAAACCAATCCTCACACCTTTCCATTGGTGAACCATAAGTTTGTTTAATGAATCTCTGATTGCCCTTCTCGGTGGAAATATCTGCCCTGGTATCCATTTTTAGGTAACACCTATAAGTGATATGATATGATATGTGTCTTTCACTTTCTGACTTACTGCAAGTCACGTGATTACCTCTAGACTCATCTACGGTGGTGCAAATGGCATTGTGTTCTTTTTTTCCTTGGCTTCTCTTCTGCCTTAGCGAGGTCCGTTTTCAACAATGTGATTGCCTGAGTGTTGTGGATTAGCTGACCTGGGCAGCCTTACCCTGCCGCCCAGCCCTCCCCAGGTGTGCCTGGTTGAGGTCAATATAAACAGCGCTCCAGGCAGCAATAGCCCCTGAAGCTGTTCCTGACTCCATATTCTCTGCCCCGTCAGCAGTCTCGGGGCGGTGCTGGTGGGAGGGAATGAGGGGCCACAGCTTTGTTGGTGGCCCGGTGTGAGTGGGGTTCTGCTGGCCTTTCTGCAGGAGTTGCCAGGCTGCCACCTGTAAAGAAGAGGATGTGTCACCCATACCTTCCGCTGGAATTTCTCTCCGGACAGAGGTGAGGAAGGAAAAAAGCAGTGGGGGCCGGGACAGGTGGGGTATCTCAGGCAGGACAATGGAAAGCTTCCGGAAGAGCGCCCGGGGGCAGGACCACCCTGGCTGGCCTGCAGGCACCAAGTTGGCCTGCGTGCTGTTGCTGGTGTGGCTCCATGGCCCTTCCTCTAGTCTTTCAAGCCCTTGTACATATTCAGGTGTTTTACCTGGGAAGGGTGGGAACAGTTCAGCAGCAGCTGGCCTGGGGCTCAGCTCACCTTTATTCAGAGATGCCTCTGCACGATCCCCCAGCTTTGCAATGAGGACGCTCCTTGCGTGGGGTGTGGGTTGCTGGCTGTATGGGAGATGATTCCCCACCTCAGACCCATTTCAGAATTGTTTACCGCTGGAGCAAGTGCCCTGATAGGGTTTTCCTCTGTATAACTGGTGGGTTCAGGTTTTTTTTTTTTCTTTTATGGTTCAGGTTAGATTTTATTCCTCTTTTATGTATTTATAGATATAAGCATGGAAATAATTCATTCCTGTAAATACATCTGTGTGAAGGGAAGAACTTTTTTCTGTATTATTTTTAAATATTGTTTTTTTTAATTTTGAAATTTAATTTTATTTATTTTTTTATACAGCAGGTTATTATTAGTTATGTATTTTATGCATATACATGTATGCAGGTCAATCCCAATCTCCCAACTCATCCCACCACCACCACACCATGGCTTCCCACACTTGGTGTCCATACGTTTGTTCTCTACCTCTGTCTCTATTTCTTCCCTGCAAACCAGTTCATCTGTACCAGTTTTTAGGTTCCACATATATGCATTAATATACAATATTTGTTTTCCTCTTTCTGACTTACTTCATTCTGTATGACAGTCTCTAGATCCATCGATGTCTCTACAAATGACCCAGTTTCATTCCGTTTTATGGCTGAGTAATATTCCATTTTATACATGTACCACATCTTTATCCATTCATCTGTCTGTGGGCATTTAGGTTGCTTCCATTACCTGGCTATTGTAAATAGTGCTGCAATGAACATTGTGGTGAATGTGCCTTTTTGATTTATGGTGTTCTTTGGGTATATGCCCAGAAGTGGGATTGCTGGATCAGATGGTAATTCTATTTCTAGTTTTTTTTTTAACGAAACTCCATACTGTTCTCCATAGTGACTGTATCAATTTACATTCCCACCAATAGTGGAAGAGGGCTCCTTTTGTCCACACCCTCCCCAGAATTTGTTGTCTGTAGATTTTCTGATGATGCCGATTCTAACAGTGTGAGGTGATACCTCATTGTAGTTTTGATTTGCATTTCTCTAATAATTAGTGCTGTTGAGCAGCTTTTCATGTGCGTCTTGGCCATCTCTGTGTCTTCTTTGAAGAAACGTATCTTTAGATCTTCTGCCCATTTTTGTATTGGGTTGTTTGTTTTTTTTTAATATTAAGCTGCATGAGCTGTTTATATATATTGGAGATTAAACCTTTGTCCATTGATTCGTTTGCAACTTTTCGCCCCTTCTGAGGGATGCCTTTTTCCATTCCCGTTTTTTTAACCAAAAAGGAAAGAAAGAAAAAGAAGCAGAAAACTAATGTGCATAAAATATGCCTTTTGAAATGGTCGTTTTGAAATATGGACGTCCTTTGAAATTTTTGGTCGATATGTGACCCCAGCATTTGTTTTCAGGGCAGGTGTCATTTACGGGCCTGCAATGATTTTGAATATCAACTGACCATTAGCGCTGGGATTAAAGCTGCTGTTGTGTGAAACGGCCACAAGGTGGCAGCAGTTCTCCCTTACCAATTCTGGTTACTAGGGCAAGAGAGCCTCAATGGAAGTCGTGTTCTAGATTGGAATTTAGAATGGAATGTGCCAGGAGAAAGCCCCTCAAGTTTGTCTCCCTACTTCTTGTTCGTGTTTTTAATTTAATTTTTATTTTTTTATTACAGCAAGTTTGATTACAATGTTTGGCTTGTTGGAGGTGTGGAAGATGTGGTTGGTTCTTTTACACATATACACATGTCTGTTTTTCCTGGGATCCTTTTCTCATGTACGTTATGACAGAATGTTGAGTAGTCTTTTGGTATTCCGTAGGTCTTTGGTGATTATATATGTCACCTGTGTTTGTATAAGTCTGTTAACCCCGATATCGTAATGAAACCAATCCTCACACCTTTCCGTTGGTGAACCATAAGTTTGTTTAATGAATCTCTGATTGCCCTTCTCGGTGGAAATATCTGCCCTGGTATCCATTTTTAGGTAACACCTATAAGTGATATGATATGATATGTGTCTTTCACTTTCTGACTTACTGCAAGTCACGTGATTACCTCTAGACTCATCTACGGTGGTGCAAATGGCATTGTGTTCTTTTTTTCCTTGGCTTCTCTTCTGCCTTAGCGAGGTCCGTTTTCAACAATGTGATTGCCTGAGTGTTGTGGATTAGCTGACCTGGGCAGCCTTACCCTGCCGCCCAGCCCTCCCCAGGTGTGCCTGGTTGAGGTCAATATAAACAGCGCTCCAGGCAGCAATAGCCCCTGAAGCTGTTCCTGACTCCATATTCTCTGCCCCGTCAGCAGTCTCGGGGCGGTGCTGGTGGGAGGGAATGAGGGGCCACAGCTTTGTTGGTGGCCCGGTGTGAGTGGGGTTCTGCTGGCCTTTCTGCAGGAGTTGCCAGGCTGCCACCTGTAAAGAAGAGGATGTGTCACCCATACCTTCCGCTGGAATTTCTCTCCGGACAGAGGTGAGGAAGGAAAAAAGCAGTGGGGGCCGGGACAGGTGGGGTATCTCAGGCAGGACAATGGAAAGCTTCCGGAAGAGCGCCCGGGGGCAGGACCACCCTGGCTGGCCTGCAGGCACCAAGTTGGCCTGCGTGCTGTTGCTGGTGTGGCTCCATGGCCCTTCCTCTAGTCTTTCAAGCCCTTGTACATATTCAGGTGTTTTACCTGGGAAGGGTGGGAACAGTTCAGCAGCAGCTGGCCTGGGGCTCAGCTCACCTTTATTCAGAGATGCCTCTGCACGATCCCCCAGCTTTGCAATGAGGACGCTCCTTGCGTGGGGTGTGGGTTGCTGGCTGTATGGGAGATGATTCCCCACCTCAGACCCATTTCAGAATTGTTTACCGCTGGAGCAAGTGCCCTGATAGGGTTTTCCTCTGTATAACTGGTGGGTTCAGGTTTTTTTTTTTTCTTTTATGGTTCAGGTTAGATTTTATTCCTCTTTTATGTATTTATAGATATAAGCATGGAAATAATTCATTCCTGTAAATACATCTGTGTGAAGGGAAGAACTTTTTTCTGTATTATTTTTAAATATTATTTTTTTTAATTTTGAAATTTAATTTTATTTATTTTTTTATACAGCAGGTTATTATTAGTTATGTATTTTATGCATATACATGTATGCAGGTCAATCCCAATCTCCCAACTCATCCCACCACCACCACACCATGGCTTCCCACACTTGGTGTCCATACGTTTGTTCTCTACCTCTGTCTCTATTTCTTCCCTGCAAACCAGTTCATCTGTACCAGTTTTTAGGTTCCACATATATGCATTAATATACAATATTTGTTTTCCTCTTTCTGACTTACTTCATTCTGTATGACAGTCTCTAGATCCATCGATGTCTCTACAAATGACCCAGTTTCATTCCGTTTTATGGCTGAGTAATATTCCATTTTATACATGTACCACATCTTTATCCATTCATCTGTCTGTGGGCATTTAGGTTGCTTCCATTACCTGGCTATTGTAAATAGTGCTGCAATGAACATTGTGGTGAATGTGCCTTTTTGATTTATGGTGTTCTTTGGGTATATGCCCAGAAGTGGGATTGCTGGATCAGATGGTAATTCTATTTCTAGTTTTTTTTTTAACGAAACTCCATACTGTTCTCCATAGTGACTGTATCAATTTACATTCCCACCAATAGTGGAAGAGGGCTCCTTTTGTCCACACCCTCCCCAGAATTTGTTGTCTGTAGATTTTCTGATGATGCCGATTCTAACAGTGTGAGGTGATACCTCATTGTAGTTTTGATTTGCATTTCTCTAATAATTAGTGCTGTTGAGCAGCTTTTCATGTGCGTCTTGGCCATCTCTGTGTCTTCTTTGAAGAAACGTATCTTTAGATCTTCTGCCCATTTTTGTACTGGGTTGTTTGTTTTTTTTTAATATTAAGCTGCATGAGCTGTTTATATATATTGGAGATTAAACCTTTGTCCATTGATTCGTTTGCAACTTTTCGCCCCTTCTGAGGGATGCCTTTTTCCATTCCCGTTTTTTTAACCAAAAAGGAAAGAAAGAAAAAGAAGCAGAAAACTAATGTGCATAAAATATGCCTTTTGAAATGGTCGTTTTGAAATATGGACGTCCTTTGAAATTTTTGGTCGATATGTGACCCCAGCATTTGTTTTCAGGGCAGGTGTCATTTACGGGCCTGCAATGATTTTGAATATCAACTGACCATTAGCGCTGGGATTAAAGCTGCTGTTGTGTGAAACGGCCACAAGGTGGCAGCAGTTCTCCCTTACCAATTCTGGTTACTAGGGCAAGAGAGCCTCAATGGAAGTCGTGTTCTAGATTGGAATTTAGAATGGAATGTGCCAGGAGAAAGCCCCTCAAGTTTGTCTCCCTACTTCTTGTTCGTGTTTTTAATTTAATTTTTATTTTTTTATTACAGCAAGTTTGATTACAATGTTTGGCTTGTTGGAGGTGTGGAAGATGTGGTTGGTTCTTTTACACATATACACATGTCTGTTTTTCCTGGGATCCTTTTCTCATGTACGTTATGACAGAATGTTGAGTAGTCTTTTGGTATTCCGTAGGTCTTTGGTGATTATATATGTCACCTGTGTTTGTATAAGTCTGTTAACCCCGATATCGTAATGAAACCAATCCTCACACCTTTCCGTTGGTGAACCATAAGTTTGTTTAATGAATCTCTGATTGCCCTTCTCGGTGGAAATATCTGCCCTGGTATCCATTTTTAGGTAACACCTATAAGTGATATGATATGATATGTGTCTTTCACTTTCTGACTTACTGCAAGTCACGTGATTACCTCTAGACTCATCTACGGTGGTGCAAATGGCATTGTGTTCTTTTTTTCCTTGGCTTCTCTTCTGCCTTAGCGAGGTCCGTTTTCAACAATGTGATTGCCTGAGTGTTGTGGATTAGCTGACCTGGGCAGCCTTACCCTGCCGCCCAGCCCTCCCCAGGTGTGCCTGGTTGAGGTCAATATAAACAGCGCTCCAGGCAGCAATAGCCCCTGAAGCTGTTCCTGACTCCATATTCTCTGCCCCGTCAGCAGTCTCGGGGCGGTGCTGGTGGGAGGGAATGAGGGGCCACAGCTTTGTTGGTGGCCCGGTGTGAGTGGGGTTCTGCTGGCCTTTCTGCAGGAGTTGCCAGGCTGCCACCTGTAAAGAAGAGGATGTGTCACCCATACCTTCCGCTGGAATTTCTCTCCGGACAGAGGTGAGGAAGGAAAAAAGCAGTGGGGGCCGGGACAGGTGGGGTATCTCAGGCAGGACAATGGAAAGCTTCCGGAAGAGCGCCCGGGGGCAGGACCACCCTGGCTGGCCTGCAGGCACCAAGTTGGCCTGCGTGCTGTTGCTGGTGTGGCTCCATGGCCCTTCCTCTAGTCTTTCAAGCCCTTGTACATATTCAGGTGTTTTACCTGGGAAGGGTGGGAACAGTTCAGCAGCAGCTGGCCTGGGGCTCAGCTCACCTTTATTCAGAGATGCCTCTGCACGATCCCCCAGCTTTGCAATGAGGACGCTCCTTGCGTGGGGTGTGGGTTGCTGGCTGTATGGGAGATGATTCCCCACCTCAGACCCATTTCAGAATTGTTTACCGCTGGAGCAAGTGCCCTGATAGGGTTTTCCTCTGTATAACTGGTGGGTTCAGGTTTTTTTTTTTTCTTTTATGGTTCAGGTTAGATTTTATTCCTCTTTTATGTATTTATAGATATAAGCATGGAAATAATTCATTCCTGTAAATACATCTGTGTGAAGGGAAGAACTTTTTTCTGTATTATTTTTAAATATTATTTTTTTTAATTTTGAAATTTAATTTTATTTATTTTTTTATACAGCAGGTTATTATTAGTTATGTATTTTATGCATATACATGTATGCAGGTCAATCCCAATCTCCCAACTCATCCCACCACCACCACACCATGGCTTCCCACACTTGGTGTCCATACGTTTGTTCTCTACCTCTGTCTCTATTTCTTCCCTGCAAACCAGTTCATCTGTACCAGTTTTTAGGTTCCACATATATGCATTAATATACAATATTTGTTTTCCTCTTTCTGACTTACTTCATTCTGTATGACAGTCTCTAGATCCATCGATGTCTCTACAAATGACCCAGTTTCATTCCGTTTTATGGCTGAGTAATATTCCATTTTATACATGTACCACATCTTTATCCATTCATCTGTCTGTGGGCATTTAGGTTGCTTCCATTACCTGGCTATTGTAAATAGTGCTGCAATGAACATTGTGGTGAATGTGCCTTTTTGATTTATGGTGTTCTTTGGGTATATGCCCAGAAGTGGGATTGCTGGATCAGATGGTAATTCTATTTCTAGTTTTTTTTTAACGAAACTCCATACTGTTCTCCATAGTGACTGTATCAATTTACATTCCCACCAATAGTGGAAGAGGGCTCCTTTTGTCCACACCCTCCCCAGAATTTGTTGTCTGTAGATTTTCTGATGATGCCGATTCTAACAGTGTGAGGTGATACCTCATTGTAGTTTTGATTTGCATTTCTCTAATAATTAGTGCTGTTGAGCAGCTTTTCATGTGCGTCTTGGCCATCTCTGTGTCTTCTTTGAAGAAACGTATCTTTAGATCTTCTGCCCATTTTTGTATTGGGTTGTTTGTTTTTTTTTAATATTAAGCTGCATGAGCTGTTTATATATATTGGAGATTAAACCTTTGTCCATTGATTCGTTTGCAACTTTTCGCCCCTTCTGAGGGATGCCTTTTTCCATTCCCGTTTTTTTAACCAAAAAGGAAAGAAAGAAAAAGAAGCAGAAAACTAATGTGCATAAAATATGCCTTTTGAAATGGTCGTTTTGAAATATGGACGTCCTTTGAAATTTTTGGTCGATATGTGACCCCAGCATTTGTTTTCAGGGCAGGTGTCATTTACGGGCCTGCAATGATTTTGAATATCAACTGACCATTAGCGCTGGGATTAAAGCTGCTGTTGTGTGAAACGGCCACAAGGTGGCAGCAGTTCTCCCTTACCAATTCTGGTTACTAGGGCAAGAGAGCCTCAATGGAAGTCGTGTTCTAGATTGGAATTTAGAATGGAATGTGCCAGGAGAAAGCCCCTCAAGTTTGTCTCCCTACTTCTTGTTCGTGTTTTTAATTTAATTTTTATTTTTTTATTACAGCAAGTTTGATTACAATGTTTGGCTTGTTGGAGGTGTGGAAGATGTGGTTGGTTCTTTTACACATATACACATGTCTGTTTTTCCTGGGATCCTTTTCTCATGTACGTTATGACAGAATGTTGAGTAGTCTTTTGGTATTCCGTAGGTCTTTGGTGATTATATATGTCACCTGTGTTTGTATAAGTCTGTTAACCCCGATATCGTAATGAAACCAATCCTCACACCTTTCCGTTGGTGAACCATAAGTTTGTTTAATGAATCTCTGATTGCCCTTCTCGGTGGAAATATCTGCCCTGGTATCCATTTTTAGGTAACACCTATAAGTGATATGATATGATATGTGTCTTTCACTTTCTGACTTACTGCAAGTCACGTGATTACCTCTAGACTCATCTACGGTGGTGCAAATGGCATTGTGTTCTTTTTTTCCTTGGCTTCTCTTCTGCCTTAGCGAGGTCCGTTTTCAACAATGTGATTGCCTGAGTGTTGTGGATTAGCTGACCTGGGCAGCCTTACCCTGCCGCCCAGCCCTCCCCAGGTGTGCCTGGTTGAGGTCAATATAAACAGCGCTCCAGGCAGCAATAGCCCCTGAAGCTGTTCCTGACTCCATATTCTCTGCCCCGTCAGCAGTCTCGGGGCGGTGCTGGTGGGAGGGAATGAGGGGCCACAGCTTTGTTGGTGGCCCGGTGTGAGTGGGGTTCTGCTGGCCTTTCTGCAGGAGTTGCCAGGCTGCCACCTGTAAAGAAGAGGATGTGTCACCCATACCTTCCGCTGGAATTTCTCTCCGGACAGAGGTGAGGAAGGAAAAAAGCAGTGGGGGCCGGGACAGGTGGGGTATCTCAGGCAGGACAATGGAAAGCTTCCGGAAGAGCGCCCGGGGGCAGGACCACCCTGGCTGGCCTGCAGGCACCAAGTTGGCCTGCGTGCTGTTGCTGGTGTGGCTCCATGGCCCTTCCTCTAGTCTTTCAAGCCCTTGTACATATTCAGGTGTTTTACCTGGGAAGGGTGGGAACAGTTCAGCAGCAGCTGGCCTGGGGCTCAGCTCACCTTTATTCAGAGATGCCTCTGCACGATCCCCCAGCTTTGCAATGAGGACGCTCCTTGCGTGGGGTGTGGGTTGCTGGCTGTATGGGAGATGATTCCCCACCTCAGACCCATTTCAGAATTGTTTACCGCTGGAGCAAGTGCCCTGATAGGGTTTTCCTCTGTATAACTGGTGGGTTCAGGTTTTTTTTTTTTCTTTTATGGTTCAGGTTAGATTTTATTCCTCTTTTATGTATTTATAGATATAAGCATGGAAATAATTCATTCCTGTAAATACATCTGTGTGAAGGGAAGAACTTTTTTCTGTATTATTTTTAAATATTATTTTTTTTAATTTTGAAATTTAATTTTATTTATTTTTTTATACAGCAGGTTATTATTAGTTATGTATTTTATGCATATACATGTATGCAGGTCAATCCCAATCTCCCAACTCATCCCACCACCACCACACCATGGCTTCCCACACTTGGTGTCCATACGTTTGTTCTCTACCTCTGTCTCTATTTCTTCCCTGCAAACCAGTTCATCTGTACCAGTTTTTAGGTTCCACATATATGCATTAATATACAATATTTGTTTTCCTCTTTCTGACTTACTTCATTCTGTATGACAGTCTCTAGATCCATCGATGTCTCTACAAATGACCCAGTTTCATTCCGTTTTATGGCTGAGTAATATTCCATTTTATACATGTACCACATCTTTATCCATTCATCTGTCTGTGGGCATTTAGGTTGCTTCCATTACCTGGCTATTGTAAATAGTGCTGCAATGAACATTGTGGTGAATGTGCCTTTTTGATTTATGGTGTTCTTTGGGTATATGCCCAGAAGTGGGATTGCTGGATCAGATGGTAATTCTATTTCTAGTTTTTTTTTTAACGAAACTCCATACTGTTCTCCATAGTGACTGTATCAATTTACATTCCCACCAATAGTGGAAGAGGGCTCCTTTTGTCCACACCCTCCCCAGAATTTGTTGTCTGTAGATTTTCTGATGATGCCGATTCTAACAGTGTGAGGTGATACCTCATTGTAGTTTTGATTTGCATTTCTCTAATAATTAGTGCTGTTGAGCAGCTTTTCATGTGCGTCTTGGCCATCTCTGTGTCTTCTTTGAAGAAACGTATCTTTAGATCTTCTGCCCATTTTTGTATTGGGTTGTTTGTTTTTTTTTAATATTAAGCTGCATGAGCTGTTTATATATATTGGAGATTAAACCTTTGTCCATTGATTCGTTTGCAACTTTTCGCCCCTTCTGAGGGATGCCTTTTTCCATTCCCGTTTTTTTAACCAAAAAGGAAAGAAAGAAAAAGAAGCAGAAAACTAATGTGCATAAAATATGCCTTTTGAAATGGTCGTTTTGAAATATGGACGTCCTTTGAAATTTTTGGTCGATATGTGACCCCAGCATTTGTTTTCAGGGCAGGTGTCATTTACGGGCCTGCAATGATTTTGAATATCAACTGACCATTAGCGCTGGGATTAAAGCTGCTGTTGTGTGAAACGGCCACAAGGTGGCAGCAGTTCTCCCTTACCAATTCTGGTTACTAGGGCAAGAGAGCCTCAATGGAAGTCGTGTTCTAGATTGGAATTTAGAATGGAATGTGCCAGGAGAAAGCCCCTCAAGTTTGTCTCCCTACTTCTTGTTCGTGTTTTTAATTTAATTTTTATTTTTTTATTACAGCAAGTTTGATTACAATGTTTGGCTTGTTGGAGGTGTGGAAGATGTGGTTGGTTCTTTTACACATATACACATGTCTGTTTTTCCTGGGATCCTTTTCTCATGTACGTTATGACAGAATGTTGAGTAGTCTTTTGGTATTCCGTAGGTCTTTGGTGATTATATATGTCACCTGTGTTTGTATAAGTCTGTTAACCCCGATATCGTAATGAAACCAATCCTCACACCTTTCCGTTGGTGAACCATAAGTTTGTTTAATGAATCTCTGATTGCCCTTCTCGGTGGAAATATCTGCCCTGGTATCCATTTTTAGGTAACACCTATAAGTGATATGATATGATATGTGTCTTTCACTTTCTGACTTACTGCAAGTCACGTGATTACCTCTAGACTCATCTACGGTGGTGCAAATGGCATTGTGTTCTTTTTTTCCTTGGCTTCTCTTCTGCCTTAGCGAGGTCCGTTTTCAACAATGTGATTGCCTGAGTGTTGTGGATTAGCTGACCTGGGCAGCCTTACCCTGCCGCCCAGCCCTCCCCAGGTGTGCCTGGTTGAGGTCAATATAAACAGCGCTCCAGGCAGCAATAGCCCCTGAAGCTGTTCCTGACTCCATATTCTCTGCCCCGTCAGCAGTCTCGGGGCGGTGCTGGTGGGAGGGAATGAGGGGCCACAGCTTTGTTGGTGGCCCGGTGTGAGTGGGGTTCTGCTGGCCTTTCTGCAGGAGTTGCCAGGCTGCCACCTGTAAAGAAGAGGATGTGTCACCCATACCTTCCGCTGGAATTTCTCTCCGGACAGAGGTGAGGAAGGAAAAAAGCAGTGGGGGCCGGGACAGGTGGGGTATCTCAGGCAGGACAATGGAAAGCTTCCGGAAGAGCGCCCGGGGGCAGGACCACCCTGGCTGGCCTGCAGGCACCAAGTTGGCCTGCGTGCTGTTGCTGGTGTGGCTCCATGGCCCTTCCTCTAGTCTTTCAAGCCCTTGTACATATTCAGGTGTTTTACCTGGGAAGGGTGGGAACAGTTCAGCAGCAGCTGGCCTGGGGCTCAGCTCACCTTTATTCAGAGATGCCTCTGCACGATCCCCCAGCTTTGCAATGAGGACGCTCCTTGCGTGGGGTGTGGGTTGCTGGCTGTATGGGAGATGATTCCCCACCTCAGACCCATTTCAGAATTGTTTACCGCTGGAGCAAGTGCCCTGATAGGGTTTTCCTCTGTATAACTGGTGGGTTCAGGTTTTTTTTTTTCTTTTATGGTTCAAGTTAGATTTTATTCCTCTTTTATGTATTTATAGATATAAGCATGGAAATAATTCATTCCTGTAAATACATCTGTGTGAAGGGAAGAACTTTTTTCTGTATTATTTTTAAATATTATTTTTTTTAATTTTGAAATTTAATTTTATTTATTTTTTTATACAGCAGGTTATTATTAGTTATGTATTTTATGCATATACATGTATGCAGGTCAATCCCAATCTCCCAACTCATCCCACCACCACCACACCATGGCTTCCCACACTTGGTGTCCATACGTTTGTTCTCTACCTCTGTCTCTATTTCTTCCCTGCAAACCAGTTCATCTGTACCAGTTTTTAGGTTCCACATATATGCATTAATATACAATATTTGTTTTCCTCTTTCTGACTTACTTCATTCTGTATGACAGTCTCTAGATCCATCGATGTCTCTACAAATGACCCAGTTTCATTCCGTTTTATGGCTGAGTAATATTCCATTTTATACATGTACCACATCTTTATCCATTCATCTGTCTGTGGGCATTTAGGTTGCTTCCATTACCTGGCTATTGTAAATAGTGCTGCAATGAACATTGTGGTGAATGTGCCTTTTTGATTTATGGTGTTCTTTGGGTATATGCCCAGAAGTGGGATTGCTGGATCAGATGGTAATTCTATTTCTAGTTTTTTTTTTAACGAAACTCCATACTGTTCTCCATAGTGACTGTATCAATTTACATTCCCACCAATAGTGGAAGAGGGCTCCTTTTGTCCACACCCTCCCCAGAATTTGTTGTCTGTAGATTTTCTGATGATGCCGATTCTAACAGTGTGAGGTGATACCTCATTGTAGTTTTGCTTTGCATTTCTCTAATAATTAGTGCTGTTGAGCAGCTTTTCATGTGCGTCTTGGCCATCTCTGTGTCTTCTTTGAAGAAACGTATCTTTAGATCTTCTGCCCATTTTTGTATTGGGTTGTTTGTTTTTTTTTAATATTAAGCTGCATGAGCTGTTTATATATATTGGAGATTAAACCTTTGTCCATTGATTCGTTTGCAACTTTTCGCCCCTTCTGAGGGATGCCTTTTTCCATTCCCGTTTTTTTAACCAAAAAGGAAAGAAAGAAAAAGAAGCAGAAAACTAATGTGCATAAAATATGCCTTTTGAAATGGTCGTTTTGAAATATGGACGTCCTTTGAATTTTTTGGTCGATATGTGACCCCAGCATTTGTTTTCAGGGCAGGTGTCATTTACGGGCCTGCAATGATTTTGAATATCAACTGACCATTAGCGCTGGGATTAAAGCTGCTGTTGTGTGAAACGGCCACAAGGTGGCAGCAGTTCTCCCTTACCAATTCTGGTTACTAGGGCAAGAGAGCCTCAATGGAAGTCGTGTTCTAGATTGGAATTTAGAATGGAATGTGCCAGGAGAAAGCCCCTCAAGTTTGTCTCCCTACTTCTTGTTCGTGTTTTTAATTTAATTTTTATTTTTTATTACAGCAAGTTTGATTACAATGTTTGGCTTGTTGGAGGTGTGGAAGATGTGGTTGGTTCTTTTACACATATACACATGTCTGTTTTTCCTGGGATCCTTTTCTCATGTACGTTATGACAGAATGTTGAGTAGTCTTTTGGTATTCCGTAGGTCTTTGGTGATTATATATGTCACCTGTGTTTGTATAAGTCTGTTAACCCCGATATCGTAATGAAACCAATCCTCACACCTTTCCGTTGGTGAACCATAAGTTTGTTTAATGAATCTCTGATTGCCCTTCTCGGTGGAAATATCTGCCCTGGTATCCATTTTTAGGTAACACCTATAAGTGATATGATATGATATGTGTCTTTCACTTTCTGACTTACTGCAAGTCACGTGATTACCTCTAGACTCATCTACGGTGGTGCAAATGGCATTGTGTTCTTTTTTTCCTTGGCTTCTCTTCTGCCTTAGCGAGGTCCGTTTTCAACAATGTGATTGCCTGAGTGTTGTGGATTAGCTGACCTGGGCAGCCTTACCCTGCCGCCCAGCCCTCCCCAGGTG
Source organism: Mesoplodon bidens (assembly GCF_964165515.1). Classification (NCBI taxonomy): domain Eukaryota; kingdom Metazoa; phylum Chordata; class Mammalia; order Artiodactyla; family Ziphiidae; genus Mesoplodon; species Mesoplodon bidens. Next base: position 27,475 of record NW_027672330.1, read on the forward strand.
TGCCTGGTTGAGGTCAATATAAACAGCGCTCCAGGCAGCAATAGCCCCTGAAGCTGTTCCTGACTCCATATTCTCTGCCCCGTCAGCAGTCTCGGGGCGGTGCTGGTGGGAGGGAATGAGGGGCCACAGCTTTGTTGGTGGCCCGGTGTGAGTGGGGTTCTGCTGGCCTTTCTGCAGGAGTTGCCAGGCTGCCACCTGTAAAGAAGAGGATGTGTCACCCATACCTTCCGCTGGAATTTCTCTCCGGACAGAGGTGAGGAAGGAAAAAAGCAGTGGGGGCCGGGACAGGTGGGGTATCTCAGGCAGGACAATGGAAAGCTTCCGGAAGAGCGCCCGGGGGCAGGACCACCCTGGCTGGCCTGCAGGCACCAAGTTGGCCTGCGTGCTGTTGCTGGTGTGGCTCCATGGCCCTTCCTCTAGTCTTTCAAGCCCTTGTACATATTCAGGTGTTTTACCTGGGAAGGGTGGGAACAGTTCAGCAGCAGCTGGCCTGGGGCTCAGCTCACCTTTATTCAGAGATGCCTCTGCACGATCCCCCAGCTTTGCAATGAGGACGCTCCTTGCGTGGGGTGTGGGTTGCTGGCTGTATGGGAGATGATTCCCCACCTCAGACCCATTTCAGAATTGTTTACCGCTGGAGCAAGTGCCCTGATAGGGTTTTCCTCTGTATAACTGGTGGGTTCAGGTTTTTTTTTTTCTTTTATGGTTCAAGTTAGATTTTATTCCTCTTTTATGTATTTATAGATATAAGCATGGAAATAATTCATTCCTGTAAATACATCTGTGTGAAGGGAAGAACTTTTTTCTGTATTATTTTTAAATATTATTTTTTTTAATTTTGAAATTTAATTTTATTTATTTTTTTATACAGCAGGTTATTATTAGTTATGTATTTTATGCATATACATGTATGCAGGTCAATCCCAATCTCCCAACTCATCCCACCACCACCACACCATGGCTTCCCACACTTGGTGTCCATACGTTTGTTCTCTACCTCTGTCTCTATTTCTTCCCTGCAAACCAGTTCATCTGTACCAGTTTTTAGGTTCCACATATATGCATTAATATACAATATTTGTTTTCCTCTTTCTGACTTACTTCATTCTGTATGACAGTCTCTAGATCCATCGATGTCTCTACAAATGACCCAGTTTCATTCCGTTTTATGGCTGAGTAATATTCCATTTTATACATGTACCACATCTTTATCCATTCATCTGTCTGTGGGCATTTAGGTTGCTTCCATTACCTGGCTATTGTAAATAGTGCTGCAATGAACATTGTGGTGAATGTGCCTTTTTGATTTATGGTGTTCTTTGGGTATATGCCCAGAAGTGGGATTGCTGGATCAGATGGTAATTCTATTTCTAGTTTTTTTTTTAACGAAACTCCATACTGTTCTCCATAGTGACTGTATCAATTTACATTCCCACCAATAGTGGAAGAGGGCTCCTTTTGTCCACACCCTCCCCAGAATTTGTTGTCTGTAGATTTTCTGATGATGCCGATTCTAACAGTGTGAGGTGATACCTCATTGTAGTTTTGCTTTGCATTTCTCTAATAATTAGTGCTGTTGAGCAGCTTTTCATGTGCGTCTTGGCCATCTCTGTGTCTTCTTTGAAGAAACGTATCTTTAGATCTTCTGCCCATTTTTGTATTGGGTTGTTTGTTTTTTTTTAATATTAAGCTGCATGAGCTGTTTATATATATTGGAGATTAAACCTTTGTCCATTGATTCGTTTGCAACTTTTCGCCCCTTCTGAGGGATGCCTTTTTCCATTCCCGTTTTTTTAACCAAAAAAGAAAGAAAGAAAAAGAAGCAGAAAACTAATGTGCATAAAATATGCCTTTTGAAATGGTCGTTTTGAAATATGGACGTCCTTTGAATTTTTTGGTCGATATGTGACCCCAGCATTTGTTTTCAGGGCAGGTGTCATTTACGGGCCTGCAATGATTTTGAATATCAACTGACCATTAGCGCTGGGATTAAAGCTGCTGTTGTGTGAAACGGCCACAAGGTGGCAGCAGTTCTCCCTTACCAATTCTGGTTACTAGGGCAAGAGAGCCTCAATGGAAGTCGTGTTCTAGATTGGAATTTAGAATGGAATGTGCCAGGAGAAAGCCCCTCAAGTTTGTCTCCCTACTTCTTGTTCGTGTTTTTAATTTAATTTTTATTTTTTATTACAGCAAGTTTGATTACAATGTTTGGCTTGTTGGAGGTGTGGAAGATGTGGTTGGTTCTTTTACACATATACACATGTCTGTTTTTCCTGGGATCCTTTTCTCATGTACGTTATGACAGAATGTTGAGTAGTCTTTTGGTATTCCGTAGGTCTTTGGTGATTATATATGTCACCTGTGTTTGTATAAGTCTGTTAACCCCGATATCGTAATGAAACCAATCCTCACACCTTTCCGTTGGTGAACCATAAGTTTGTTTAATGAATCTCTGATTGCCCTTCTCGGTGGAAATATCTGCCCTGGTATCCATTTTTAGGTAACACCTATAAGTGATATGATATGATATGTGTCTTTCACTTTCTGACTTACTGCAAGTCACGTGATTACCTCTAGACTCATCTACGGTGGTGCAAATGGCATTGTGTTCTTTTTTTCCTTGGCTTCTCTTCTGCCTTAGCGAGGTCCGTTTTCAACAATGTGATTGCCTGAGTGTTGTGGATTAGCTGACCTGGGCAGCCTTACCCTGCCGCCCAGCCCTCCCCAGGTGTGCCTGGTTGAGGTCAATATAAACAGCGCTCCAGGCAGCAATAGGCCCTGAAGCTGTTCCTGACTCCATATTCTCTGCCCCGTCAGCAGTCTCGGGGCGGTGCTGGTGGGAGGGAATGAGGGGCCACAGCTTTGTTGGTGGCCCGGTGTGAGTGGGGTTCTGCTGGCCTTTCTGCAGGAGTTGCCAGGCTGCCACCTGTAAAGAAGAGGATGTGTCACCCATACCTTCCGCTGGAATTTCTCTCCGGACAGAGGTGAGGAAGGAAAAAAGCAGTGGGGGCCGGGACAGGTGGGGTATCTCAGGCAGGACAATGGAAAGCTTCCGGAAGAGCGCCCGGGGGCAGGACCACCCTGGCTGGCCTGCAGGCACCAAGTTGGCCTGCGTGCTGTTGCTGGTGTGGCTCCATGGCCCTTCCTCTAGTCTTTCAAGCCCTTGTACATATTCAGGTGTTTTACCTGGGAAGGGTGGGAACAGTTCAGCAGCAGCTGGCCTGGGGCTCAGCTCACCTTTATTCAGAGATGCCTCTGCACGATCCCCCAGCTTTGCAATGAGGACGCTCCTTGCGTGGGGTGTGGGTTGCTGGCTGTATGGGAGATGATTCCCCACCTCAGACCCATTTCAGAATTGTTTACCGCTGGAGCAAGTGCCCTGATAGGGTTTTCCTCTGTATAACTGGTGGGTTCAGGTTTTTTTTTTTCTTTTATGGTTCAAGTTAGATTTTATTCCTCTTTTATGTATTTATAGATATAAGCATGGAAATAATTCATTCCTGTAAATACATCTGTGTGAAGGGAAGAACTTTTTTCTGTATTATTTTTAAATATTATTTTTTTTAATTTTGAAATTTAATTTTATTTATTTTTTTATACAGCAGGTTATTATTAGTTATGTATTTTATGCATACACATGTATGCAGGTCAATCCCAATCTCCCAACTCATCCCACCACCACCACACCATGGCTTCCCACACTTGGTGTCCATACGTTTGTTCTCTACCTCTGTCTCTATTTCTTCCCTGCAAACCAGTTCATCTGTACCAGTTTTTAGGTTCCACATATATGCATTAATATACAATATTTGTTTTCCTCTTTCTGACTTACTTCATTCTGTATGACAGTCTCTAGATCCATCGATGTCTCTACAAATGACCCAGTTTCATTCCGTTTTATGGCTGAGTAATATTCCATTTTATACATGTACCACATCTTTATCCATTCATCTGTCTGTGGGCATTTAGGTTGCTTCCATTACCTGGCTATTGTAAATAGTGCTGCAATGAACATTGTGGTGAATGTGCCTTTTTGATTTATGGTGTTCTTTGGGTATATGCCCAGAAGTGGGATTGCTGGATCAGATGGTAATTCTATTTCTAGTTTTTTTTTTTAACGAAACTCCATACTGTTCTCCATAGTGACTGTATCAATTTACATTCCCACCAATAGTGGAAGAGGGCTCCTTTTGTCCACACCCTCCCCAGAATTTGTTGTCTGTAGATTTTCTGATGATGCCGATTCTAACAGTGTGAGGTGATACCTCATTGTAGTTTTGATTTGCATTTCTCTAATAATTAGTGCTGTTGAGCAGCTTTTCATGTGCGTCTTGGCCATCTCTGTGTCTTCTTTGAAGAAACGTATCTTTAGATCTTCTGCCCATTTTTGTATTGGGTTGTTTGTTTTTTTTTAATATTAAGCTGCATGAGCTGTTTATATATATTGGAGATTAAACCTTTGTCCATTGATTCGTTTGCAACTTTTCGCCCCTTCTGAGGGATGCCTTTTTCCATTCCCGTTTTTTTAACCAAAAAGGAAAGAAAGAAAAAGAAGCAGAAAACTAATGTGCATAAAATATGCCTTTTGAAATGGTCGTTTTGAAATATGGACGTCCTTTGAAATTTTTGGTCGATATGTGACCCCAGCATTTGTTTTCAGGGCAGGTGTCATTTACGGGCCTGCAATGATTTTGAATATCAACTGACCATTAGCGCTGGGATTAAAGCTGCTGTTGTGTGAAACGGCCACAAGGTGGCAGCAGTTCTCCCTTACCAATTCTGGTTACTAGGGCAAGAGAGCCTCAATGGAAGTCGTGTTCTAGATTGGAATTTAGAATGGAATGTGCCAGGAGAAAGCCCCTCAAGTTTGTCTCCCTACTTCTTGTTCGTGTTTTTAATTTAATTTTTATTTTTTATTACAGCAAGTTTGATTACAATGTTTGGCTTGTTGGAGGTGTGGAAGATGTGGTTGGTTCTTTTACACATATACACATGTCTGTTTTTCCTGGGATCCTTTTCTCATGTACGTTATGACAGAATGTTGAGTAGTCTTTTGGTATTCCGTAGGTCTTTGGTGATTATATATGTCACCTGTGTTTGTATAAGTCTGTTAACCCCGATATCGTAATGAAACCAATCCTCACACCTTTCCGTTGGTGAACCATAAGTTTGTTTAATGAATCTCTGATTGCCCTTCTCGGTGGAAATATCTGCCCTGGTATCCATTTTTAGGTAACACCTATAAGTGATATGATATGATATGTGTCTTTCACTTTCTGACTTACTGCAAGTCACGTGATTACCTCTAGACTCATCTACGGTGGTGCAAATGGCATTGTGTTCTTTTTTTCCTTGGCTTCTCTTCTGCCTTAGCGAGGTCCGTTTTCAACAATGTGATTGCCTGAGTGTTGTGGATTAGCTGACCTGGGCAGCCTTACCCTGCCGCCCAGCCCTCCCCAGGTGTGCCTGGTTGAGGTCAATATAAACAGCGCTCCAGGCAGCAATAGCCCCTGAAGCTGTTCCTGACTCCATATTCTCTGCCCCGTCAGCAGTCTCGGGGCGGTGCTGGTGGGAGGGAATGAGGGGCCACAGCTTTGTTGGTGGCCCGGTGTGAGTGGGGTTCTGCTGGCCTTTCTGCAGGAGTTGCCAGGCTGCCACCTGTAAAGAAGAGGATGTGTCACCCATACCTTCCGCTGGAATTTCTCTCCGGACAGAGGTGAGGAAGGAAAAAAGCAGTGGGGGCCGGGACAGGTGGGGTATCTCAGGCAGGACAATGGAAAGCTTCCGGAAGAGCGCCCGGGGGCAGGACCACCCTGGCTGGCCTGCAGGCACCAAGTTGGCCTGCGTGCTGTTGCTGGTGTGGCTCCATGGCCCTTCCTCTAGTCTTTCAAGCCCTTGTACATATTCAGGTGTTTTACCTGGGAAGGGTGGGAACAGTTCAGCAGCAGCTGGCCTGGGGCTCAGCTCACCTTTATTCAGAGATGCCTCTGCACGATCCCCCAGCTTTGCAATGAGGACGCTCCTTGCGTGGGGTGTGGGTTGCTGGCTGTATGGGAGATGATTCCCCACCTCAGACCCATTTCAGAATTGTTTACCGCTGGAGCAAGTGCCCTGATAGGGTTTTCCTCTGTATAACTGGTGGGTTCAGGTTTTTTTTTTTCTTTTATGGTTCAAGTTAGATTTTATTCCTCTTTTATGTATTTATAGATATAAGCATGGAAATAATTCATTCCTGTAAATACATCTGTGTGAAGGGAAGAACTTTTTTCTGTATTATTTTTAAATATTATTTTTTTTAATTTTGAAATTTAATTTTATTTATTTTTTTATACAGCAGGTTATTATTAGTTATGTATTTTATGCATACACATGTATGCAGGTCAATCCCAATCTCCCAACTCATCCCACCACCACCACACCATGGCTTCCCACACTTGGTGTCCATACGTTTGTTCTCTACCTCTGTCTCTATTTCTTCCCTGCAAACCAGTTCATCTGTACCAGTTTTTAGGTTCCACATATATGCATTAATATACAATATTTGTTTTCCTCTTTCTGACTTACTTCATTCTGTATGACAGTCTCTAGATCCATCGATGTCTCTACAAATGACCCAGTTTCATTCCGTTTTATGGCTGAGTAATATTCCATTTTATACATGTACCACATCTTTATCCATTCATCTGTCTGTGGGCATTTAGGTTGCTTCCATTACCTGGCTATTGTAAATAGTGCTGCAATGAACATTGTGGTGAATGTGCCTTTTTGATTTATGGTGTTCTTTGGGTATATGCCCAGAAGTGGGATTGCTGGATCAGATGGTAATTCTATTTCTAGTTTTTTTTTTTAACGAAACTCCATACTGTTCTCCATAGTGACTGTATCAATTTACATTCCCACCAATAGTGGAAGAGGGCTCCTTTTGTCCACACCCTCCCCAGAATTTGTTGTCTGTAGATTTTCTGATGATGCCGATTCTAACAGTGTGAGGTGATACCTCATTGTAGTTTTGATTTGCATTTCTCTAATAATTAGTGCTGTTGAGCAGCTTTTCATGTGCGTCTTGGCCATCTCTGTGTCTTCTTTGAAGAAACGTATCTTTAGATCTTCTGCCCATTTTTGTATTGGGTTGTTTGTTTTTTTTTAATATTAAGCTGCATGAGCTGTTTATATATATTGGAGATTAAACCTTTGTCCATTGATTCGTTTGCAACTTTTCGCCCCTTCTGAGGGATGCCTTTTTCCATTCCCGTTTTTTTAACCAAAAAGGAAAGAAAGAAAAAGAAGCAGAAAACTAATGTGCATAAAATATGCCTTTTGAAATGGTCGTTTTGAAATATGGACGTCCTTTGAAATTTTTGGTCGATATGTGACCCCAGCATTTGTTTTCAGGGCAGGTGTCATTTACGGGCCTGCAATGATTTTGAATATCAACTGACCATTAGCGCTGGGATTAAAGCTGCTGTTGTGTGAAACGGCCACAAGGTGGCAGCAGTTCTCCCTTACCAATTCTGGTTACTAGGGCAAGAGAGCCTCAATGGAAGTCGTGTTCTAGATTGGAATTTAGAATGGAATGTGCCAGGAGAAAGCCCCTCAAGTTTGTCTCCCTACTTCTTGTTCGTGTTTTTAATTTAATTTTTATTTTTTATTACAGCAAGTTTGATTACAATGTTTGGCTTGTTGGAGGTGTGGAAGATGTGGTTGGTTCTTTTACACATATACACATGTCTGTTTTTCCTGGGATCCTTTTCTCATGTACGTTATGACAGAATGTTGAGTAGTCTTTTGGTATTCCGTAGGTCTTTGGTGATTATATATGTCACCTGTGTTTGTATAAGTCTGTTAACCCCGATATCGTAATGAAACCAATCCTCACACCTTTCCGTTGGTGAACCATAAGTTTGTTTAATGAATCTCTGATTGCCCTTCTCGGTGGAAATATCTGCCCTGGTATCCATTTTTAGGTAACACCTATAAGTGATATGATATGATATGTGTCTTTCACTTTCTGACTTACTGCAAGTCACGTGATTACCTCTAGACTCATCTACGGTGGTGCAAATGGCATTGTGTTCTTTTTTTCCTTGGCTTCTCTTCTGCCTTAGCGAGGTCCGTTTTCAACAATGTGATTGCCTGAGTGTTGTGGATTAGCTGACCTGGGCAGCCTTACCCTGCCGCCCAGCCCTCCCCAGGTGTGCCTGGTTGAGGTCAATATAAACAGCGCTCCAGGCAGCAATAGCCCCTGAAGCTGTTCCTGACTCCATATTCTCTGCCCCGTCAGCAGTCTCGGGGCGGTGCTGGTGGGAGGGAATGAGGGGCCACAGCTTTGTTGGTGGCCCGGTGTGAGTGGGGTTCTGCTGGCCTTTCTGCAGGAGTTGCCAGGCTGCCACCTGTAAAGAAGAGGATGTGTCACCCATACCTTCCGCTGGAATTTCTCTCCGGACAGAGGTGAGGAAGGAAAAAAGCAGTGGGGGCCGGGACAGGTGGGGTATCTCAGGCAGGACAATGGAAAGCTTCCGGAAGAGCGCCCGGGGGCAGGACCACCCTGGCTGGCCTGCAGGCACCAAGTTGGCCTGCGTGCTGTTGCTGGTGTGGCTCCATGGCCCTTCCTCTAGTCTTTCAAGCCCTTGTACATATTCAGGTGTTTTACCTGGGAAGGGTGGGAACAGTTCAGCAGCAGCTGGCCTGGGGCTCAGCTCACCTTTATTCAGAGATGCCTCTGCACGATCCCCCAGCTTTGCAATGAGGACGCTCCTTGCGTGGGGTGTGGGTTGCTGGCTGTATGGGAGATGATTCCCCACCTCAGACCCATTTCAGAATTGTTTACCGCTGGAGCAAGTGCCCTGATAGGGTTTTCCTCTGTATAACTGGTGGGTTCAGGTTTTTTTTTTTCTTTTATGGTTCAAGTTAGATTTTATTCCTCTTTTATGTATTTATAGATATAAGCATGGAAATAATTCATTCCTGTAAATACATCTGTGTGAAGGGAAGAACTTTTTTCTGTATTATTTTTAAATATTATTTTTTTTAATTTTGAAATTTAATTTTATTTATTTTTTTATACAGCAGGTTATTATTAGTTATGTATTTTATGCATACACATGTATGCAGGTCAATCCCAATCTCCCAACTCATCCCACCACCACCACACCATGGCTTCCCACACTTGGTGTCCATACGTTTGTTCTCTACCTCTGTCTCTATTTCTTCCCTGCAAACCAGTTCATCTGTACCAGTTTTTAGGTTCCACATATATGCATTAATATACAATATTTGTTTTCCTCTTTCTGACTTACTTCATTCTGTATGACAGTCTCTAGATCCATCGATGTCTCTACAAATGACCCAGTTTCATTCCGTTTTATGGCTGAGTAATATTCCATTTTATACATGTACCACATCTTTATCCATTCATCTGTCTGTGGGCATTTAGGTTGCTTCCATTACCTGGCTATTGTAAATAGTGCTGCAATGAACATTGTGGTGAATGTGCCTTTTTGATTTATGGTGTTCTTTGGGTATATGCCCAGAAGTGGGATTGCTGGATCAGATGGTAATTCTATTTCTAGTTTTTTTTTTTAACGAAACTCCATACTGTTCTCCATAGTGACTGTATCAATTTACATTCCCACCAATAGTGGAAGAGGGCTCCTTTTGTCCACACCCTCCCCAGAATTTGTTGTCTGTAGATTTTCTGATGATGCCGATTCTAACAGTGTGAGGTGATACCTCATTGTAGTTTTGATTTGCATTTCTCTAATAATTAGTGCTGTTGAGCAGCTTTTCATGTGCGTCTTGGCCATCTCTGTGTCTTCTTTGAAGAAACGTATCTTTAGATCTTCTGCCCATTTTTGTATTGGGTTGTTTGTTTTTTTTTAATATTAAGCTGCATGAGCTGTTTATATATATTGGAGATTAAACCTTTGTCCATTGATTCGTTTGCAACTTTTCGCCCCTTCTGAGGGATGCCTTTTTCCATTCCCGTTTTTTTAACCAAAAAGGAAAGAAAGAAAAAGAAGCAGAAAACTAATGTGCATAAAATATGCCTTTTGAAATGGTCGTTTTGAAATATGGACGTCCTTTGAAATTTTTGGTCGATATGTGACCCCAGCATTTGTTTTCAGGGCAGGTGTCATTTACGGGCCTGCAATGATTTTGAATATCAACTGACCATTAGCGCTGGGATTAAAGCTGCTGTTGTGTGAAACGGCCACAAGGTGGCAGCAGTTCTCCCTTACCAATTCTGGTTACTAGGGCAAGAGAGCCTCAATGGAAGTCGTGTTCTAGATTGGAATTTAGAATGGAATGTGCCAGGAGAAAGCCCCTCAAGTTTGTCTCCCTACTTCTTGTTCGTGTTTTTAATTTAATTTTTATTTTTTATTACAGCAAGTTTGATTACAATGTTTGGCTTGTTGGAGGTGTGGAAGATGTGGTTGGTTCTTTTACACATATACACATGTCTGTTTTTCCTGGGATCCTTTTCTCATGTACGTTATGACAGAATGTTGAGTAGTCTTTTGGTATTCCGTAGGTCTTTGGTGATTATATATGTCACCTGTGTTTGTATAAGTCTGTTAACCCCGATATCGTAATGAAACCAATCCTCACACCTTTCCGTTGGTGAACCATAAGTTTGTTTAATGAATCTCTGATTGCCCTTCTCGGTGGAAATATCTGCCCTGGTATCCATTTTTAGGTAACACCTATAAGTGATATGATATGATATGTGTCTTTCACTTTCTGACTTACTGCAAGTCACGTGATTACCTCTAGACTCATCTACGGTGGTGCAAATGGCATTGTGTTCTTTTTTTCCTTGGCTTCTCTTCTGCCTTAGCGAGGTCCGTTTTCAACAATGTGATTGCCTGAGTGTTGTGGATTAGCTGACCTGGGCAGCCTTACCCTGCCGCCCAGCCCTCCCCAGGTGTGCCTGGTTGAGGTCAATATAAACAGCGCTCCAGGCAGCAATAGCCCCTGAAGCTGTTCCTGACTCCATATTCTCTGCCCCGTCAGCAGTCTCGGGGCGGTGCTGGTGGGAGGGAATGAGGGGCCACAGCTTTGTTGGTGGCCCGGTGTGAGTGGGGTTCTGCTGGCCTTTCTGCAGGAGTTGCCAGGCTGCCACCTGTAAAGAAGAGGATGTGTCACCCATACCTTCCGCTGGAATTTCTCTCCGGACAGAGGTGAGGAAGGAAAAAAGCAGTGGGGGCCGGGACAGGTGGGGTATCTCAGGCAGGACAATGGAAAGCTTCCGGAAGAGCGCCCGGGGGCAGGACCACCCTGGCTGGCCTGCAGGCACCAAGTTGGCCTGCGTGCTGTTGCTGGTGTGGCTCCATGGCCCTTCCTCTAGTCTTTCAAGCCCTTGTACATATTCAGGTGTTTTACCTGGGAAGGGTGGGAACAGTTCAGCAGCAGCTGGCCTGGGGCTCAGCTCACCTTTATTCAGAGATGCCTCTGCACGATCCCCCAGCTTTGCAATGAGGACGCTCCTTGCGTGGGGTGTGGGTTGCTGGCTGTATGGGAGATGATTCCCCACCTCAGACCCATTTCAGAATTGTTTACCGCTGGAGCAAGTGCCCTGATAGGGTTTTCCTCTGTATAACTGGTGGGTTCAGGTTTTTTTTTTTCTTTTATGGTTCAAGTTAGATTTTATTCCTCTTTTATGTATTTATAGATATAAGCATGGAAATAATTCATTCCTGTAAATACATCTGTGTGAAGGGAAGAACTTTTTTCTGTATTATTTTTAAATATTATTTTTTTTAATTTTGAAATTTAATTTTATTTATTTTTTTATACAGCAGGTTATTATTAGTTATGTATTTTATGCATACACATGTATGCAGGTCAATCCCAATCTCCCAACTCATCCCACCACCACCACACCATGGCTTCCCACACTTGGTGTCCATACGTTTGTTCTCTACCTCTGTCTCTATTTCTTCCCTGCAAACCAGTTCATCTGTACCAGTTTTTAGGTTCCACATATATGCATTAATATACAATATTTGTTTTCCTCTTTCTGACTTACTTCATTCTGTATGACAGTCTCTAGATCCATCGATGTCTCTACAAATGACCCAGTTTCATTCCGTTTTATGGCTGAGTAATATTCCATTTTATACATGTACCACATCTTTATCCATTCATCTGTCTGTGGGCATTTAGGTTGCTTCCATTACCTGGCTATTGTAAATAGTGCTGCAATGAACATTG
>NW_027672328.1:0-94000 GCF_964165515.1 Mesoplodon bidens
ACCTCTGACCAATTTCAGAATTGTTTACCACTGGAGCAAGTGCCTTGGTAGTGTTTTCCTCTGTATAATTCTTAGGTTCAGTTTTTTTTTCTTTTTTGGTTCAAGTTAGATTTTATTCCTCATTTATGTATTTATAGATATAAGCATGGAAATAATTCATTCGTATAAATACATCAGTGTGAATGGAAGAACTTTATTTCTGTTTTATTTTTACATTTTATTTTTTAAAATTTTGAAATTTAATTTTAGTTATTTTTTTATACAGTAGGTTATTATTAGTTATCTATTTTATGCATAGACATGTATACAGGTCAATCCTAATCTCCCAACTCATCCCACCACCACCACCCCATGGCTTCCCCCACTTTGTGTCCATACGTTTGTTCTCTACCTCTGTGTCTCTATTTCTGCCCTGCAAACCAGTTCATCTCTACCATTTTTCTAGGTTCCACATATAGGCATTAATATACAATATTTGTTTTTCTCTTTCTGGCTTACTTGACTCTGTATGACAGTCTCTAGATCCATCAACTTCTCTACAAATGACCCAGTTTCATTCCTTTTTATGGCTGAGTAATATTCCATTTTATATATGTACCACATCTTTTTCCATTCGTCTGTCTGTGGGCATTTATGTTGCTTCCATAACCTGGCTATTGTAAATAGTGCTGCAATGAACATTGTGGTGAATGTGTCTCTGTGATTTATGGTTTTCTCTGGGTATATGCCCAGAAGTGGGATTGCTGGATCCTATGGTAATTCTCTTTTTACTTTTTTAAAGGAACCTCCATACTGTTCTCCATAGTGACTGTATCAATTTACATTCCCACCAATAGCGGAAGAGGGTTCCTTTTGTCCACACCCTCCCCAGAATTTGTTGTTTGTAGATTATCTGATGATGCCGATTCTAACAGGTGTGAGGTCTTACCTCATTGTAGTTTTGATTTGCATTTCTCTAATAATTAGTGATGTTGAGCAGCTTTTCATGTGCGTCTTGGGCATCTCTGTGTCTTCTTTGAAGAAACGTCTCTTTAGATCTTCTGCCCATTTTTGTATTGGGTTGTTTGTTTTATTAATATTAAGCTGCATGAGCTGTTTATATATATTGGAGATTAAACCTTTGTCCATTGATTCGTTTGTGAACGTTTTCGCCCATTCTGAAGGTTGCCTTTTTCCATTCCCGTATTTTTTTAACAAAGAAGGAAAGAAAGCAAAAGAAGCAGAACACTAATGTGCGTGAAATATGCCTCTTGAAACTGTCGTTTTGAAATATGGACGTCTTTTGAATTTTTTGGTCGATATATGACCCCAGGATTTGTTTTCAGGGCAGGTGTCATTTACAGGCCTGTAATGATTTGGAATATCCACTGACCATTAGCGCTGGCATTAAACATGCAGTTGTGTGAAACGGCCACAAGGTGGCAGCAGTTCTCCCTTAAAAAATCTGGTTACTAGGGCAGCAGAGCCTCAATGGAAGTCGTGTTCGAGATTGGAATGTAGAACGGAATGTGCCAGGAGAAAGCCCCTCAAGTTTGTCTCACTACTTCTTGTTCGTGTTTTTAATTTAATTTTTTATTTTTTATTACAGCAAGTTTGAGTACAACGTTTAGCTTGTTGTAGGTGTGGAAGAGGTGGTTCTTTTACACATATACATATGTCTGTTCTTCCTGGGATCCTTTTCCCATGTACGTTATGACAGAATGTTGAGTAGTCTTCTCTTGGTACTCCGTAGGTCTTTGGTGATTATATACGTCTACTGTGTTTGTATCTGTCTGTTAACCCCAATATCGTAATGAATTCAATCCTCACACCTTTCCTTTGGTGAACCATAAGTTTGTTTAATGAATCTGTGATTGCCCTTCTCCGTGGAAATATCTGCCCTGGTATCAATTTATAGGTAACACCTATAAGTGATATGATATGATATGTGTCTTTCACTTTCTGGCTTACTCCAAGTCACGTGATTACCTCGAGACTCATCTACGGTGCTGCAAATGGCATTGTGTCCTTTTTTTCCTTGGCGAATATTCTGTCTTAGCGAGGTCCATATTCTGCAATGTGATTCCCTGAGGGCTGAGGATTAGCTGACCTGGGCAGCCTGACCCTGCCGGCAAGCCCTCCCCAGGTGTGCCTGGGTTGAGGTCAATATAAACAGCACTCCAGGCAGCAATAGCCCCTGCAGCTGTGCCTTACTCCATATTCTCTGCCCCGTCAGCAGTCTCGGGGCTATGCTGGTGGGAGGGTGTGAGGGTCCACGGCTTTGTGGGTGGCCCGGTGTGAGTGGGGCTTTGCTGGACTTTTGGCAGGAGTTGCCAGGCTGCCACCTGTAAAGAAGAGGATGTGTCACCCATAACTTCCACTGGAATATCTCTCCGGGCTGAGGTGAGGAAGGAAAAAAAGGAGTGGGGGCCGGGACAGGAGGGGTATCTCAGGCAGGGCAATAGAAAGCTTCCAGAAGAGCGCCCGTGGCCAGTACCATCCTGGCTGACCTGCAGGCACCAAGTTGGCCTGCGTGCTGTCGCTGGTGTGGCTCCACGGCCCTTCCTCTAGGCTTTCAAGCCCTTGTACATATTCAGGTGTTTCACCTGGGAAGGGTGGGAACAGTTCAGCAGCATCTGGCCTGGGGCTCAGCTCACGTTTACTCACAGAGGCCTCGGCACGGTCTCCCAGCTTTGCAATGAGGATGCTCCTTGCGTGGGCGGGCGGGGCTGCTGGCTGTATGGGAGATGATTCCCCACCTCTGACCAATTTCAGAATTGTTTACCACTGGAGCAAGTGCCTTGGTAGTGTTTTCCTCTGTATAATTCTTAGGTTCAGTTTTTTTTTCTTTTTTGGTTCAAGTTAGATTTTATTCCTCATTTATGTATTTATAGATATAAGCATGGAAATAATTCATTCGTATAAATACATCAGTGTGAATGGAAGAACTTTATTTCTGTTTTATTTTTACATTTTATTTTTTAAAATTTTGAAATTTAATTTTTGTTCTTTTTTATACAGTAGGTTATTATTAGTTATCTATTTTATGCATAGACATGTATACAGGTCAATCCTAATCTCCCAACTCATCCCACCACCACCACCCCATGGCTTCCCCCACTTTGTGTCCATACGTTTGTTCTCTACCTCTGTGTCTCTATTTCTGCCCGGCAAACCAGTTCATCTCTACCATTTTTCTAGGTTCCACATATAGGCATTAATATACAATATTTGTTTTTCTCTTTCTGGCTTACTTGACTCTGTATGACAGTCTCTAGATCCATCATCTTCTCTACAAAAGACCCAGTTTCATTCGTTTTTATGGCTGAGTAATATTCCATTTTATATATGTACCACATCTTTTTCCATTCGTCTGTCTGTGGGCATTTATGTTGCTTCCATAACCTGGCTATTGTAAATAGTTCTGCAATGAACATTGTGGTGAATGTGTCTCTGTGATTTATAGTTTTCTCTGGGTATATGCCCAGAAGTGGGATTGCTGGATCCTATGGTAATTCTCTTTTTAGTTTTTTAAAGGAACCTCCATACTGTTCTCCATAGTGACTGTATCAATTTACATTCCCACCAATAGCGGAAGAGGGTTCCTTTTGTCCACACCCTCCCCAGAGTTTGTTGTTTGTAGATTATCTGATGATGCCGATTCTAACAGGTGTGAGGTCTTACCTCATTGTAGTTTTGATTTGCATTTCTCTAATAATTAGTGATGTTGAGCAGCTTTTCATGTGCGTCTTGGCCATCTCTGTGTCTTCTTTGAAGAAACGTCTCTTTAGATCTTCTGCCCATTTTTGTATTGGGTTGTTTGTTTTATTAATATTAAGCTGCATGAGCTGTTTATATATATTGGAGATTAAACCTTTGTCCATTGATTCGTTTGTGAACGTTTTCGCCCATTCTGAGGGTTGCCTTTTTCCATTCCCGTATTTTTTTAACAAAGAAGGAAAGAAATCAAAAGAATCAGAACACTAATGTGCGTGAAATATGCCTCTTGAAACTGTCGTTTTGAAATATGGACGTCTTTTGAATTTTTTGGTCGATATATGACCCCAGGATTTGTTTTCAGGGCAGGTGTCATTTACAGGCCTGTAATGATTTGGAATATCCACTGACCTTTAGCGCTGGCATTAAACCTGCAGTTGTGTGAAACGGCCACAAGGTGGCAGCAGTTCTCCCTTACCAATTCTGGTTACTAGGGCAGCAGAGACTCAATGGAAGTCGTGTTCTAGATTGGAATGTAGAACGGAATGTGCCAGGAGAAAGCCCCTCAAGTTTGTCTCACTACTTCTTGTTCGTGTTTTTAATTTAATTTTTTATTTTTTATTACAGCAAGTTTGAGTACAACGTTTAGCTTGTTGTAGGTGTGCAAGAGGTGGTTCTTTTACACATATACATATGTCTGTTCTTCCTGGGATCCTTTTCCCATGTACGTTATGACAGAATGTTGAGTAGTCTTCTCTTGGTACTCCGTAGGTCTTTGGTGATTATATACGTCTACTGTGTTTGTATATGTCTGTTAACCCCAATATCGTAATGAATTCAATCCTCACACCTTTCCTTTGGTGAACCATAAGTTTGTTTAATGAATCTGTGATTGCCCTTCTCCGTGGAAATATCTGCCCTGGTATCAATTTATAGGTAACACCTATAAGTGCTATGATATGATATGTGTCTTTCACTTTCTGACTTACTCCAAGTCACGTGATTACCTCGAGACTCATCTACGGTGCTGCAAATGGCATTGTGTGCTTCTTTTCCTGGCGAATATTCTGTCTTAGCGAGGTCCATTTTTTGCAATGTGATTCCCTGAGGGCTGAGGATTAGCTGACCTGGGCAGCCTGACCCTGCCGGCAAGCCCTCCCCAGGTGTGCCTGGGTTGAGGTCAATATAAACAGCACTCCAGGCAGCAATAGCCCCTGCAGCTGTGCCTTACTCCATATTCTCTGCCCCGTCAGCAGTCTCGGGGCTGTGCTGGTGGGAGGGTGTGAGGGTCCACGGCTTTGTGGGTGGCCCGGTGTGAGTGGGGCTCTGCTGGACTTTCGGCAGGAGTTGCCAGGCTGCCACCTGTAAAGAAGAGGATGTGTCACCCATAACTTCCACTGGAATATCTCTCCGGGCTGAGGTGAGGAAGGAAAAAAAGGAGTGGGGGCCGGGACAGGAGGGGTATCTCAGGCAGGGCAATAGAAAGCTTCCAGAAGAGCGCCCGTGGCCAGTACCATCCTGGCTGACCTGCAGGCACCAAGTTGGCCTGCGTGCTCTCGCTGGTGTGGCTCCACGGCCCTTCCTCTAGGCTTTCAAGCCCTTGTACCTATTCAGGTGTTTCACCTGGGAAGGGTGGGAACAGTTCAGCAGCATCTGGCCTGGGGCTCAGCTCACGTTTACTCACAGAGGCCTCGGCACGGTCTCCCAGCTTTGCAATGAGGATGCTCCTTGCGTGGGCGGGCGGGGCTGCTGGCTGTATGGGAGATGATTCCCCTCCTCTGACCAATTTCAGAATTGTTTACCACTGGAGCAAGTGCCTTCGTAGTGTTTTCCTCTGTATAATTCTTAGGTTCAGTTTTTTTTTCTTTTTTGGTTCAAGTTAGATTTTATTCCTCATTTATGTATTTATAGATATAAGCATGGAAATAATTCATTCGTATAAATACATCAGTGTGAATGGAAGAACTTTATTTCTGTTTTATTTTTACATTTTATTTTTTAAAATTTTGAAATTTAATTTTAGTTCTTTTTTATACAGTAGGTTATTATTAGTTATCTATTTTATGCATAGACATGTATACAGGTCAATCCTAATCTCCCAACTCATCCCACCACCACCACCCCATGGCTTCCCCCACTTTGTGTCCATACGTTTGTTCTCTACCTCTGTGTCTCTATTTCTGCCCGGCAAACCAGTTCATCTCTACCATTTTTCTAGGTTCCACATATAGGCATTAATATACAATATTTGTTTTTCTCTTTCTGGCTTACTTGACTCTGTATGACAGTCTCTAGATCCATCATCTTCTCTACAAATGACCCAGTTTCATTCGTTTTTATGGCTGAGTAATATTCCATTTTATATATGTACCACATCTTTATCCATTCGTCTGTCTGTGGGCATTTATGTTGCTTCCATAACCTGGCTATTGTAAATAGTGCTGCAATGAACATTGTGGTGAATGTGTCTCTGTGATTTATGGTTTTCTCTTGGTATATGCCCAGAAGTGGGATTGCTGGATCCTATGGTAATTCTCTTTTTAGTTTTTTAAAGGAACCTCCATACTGTTCTCCATAGTGACTGTATCAATTTACATTCCCACCAATAGCGGAAGAGGGTTCCATTTGTCCACACCCTCCCCAGAGTTTGTTGTTTGTAGATTATCTGATGATGCCGATTCTAACAGGTGTGATGTCTTACCTCATTGTAGTTTTGATTTGCATTTCTCTAATAATTAGTGATGTTGAGCAGATTTTCATGTGCGTCTTGGCCATCTCTGTGTCTTCTTTGAAGAAAAGTCTCTTTAGATCTTCTGCCCATTTTTGTATTGGGTTGTTTGTTTTATTAATATTAAGCTGCATGAGCTGTTTATATATATTGGAGATTAAACCTTTGTCCATTGATTCGTTTGTGAACGTTTTCGCCCATTCTGAGGGTTGCCTTTCTCCATTCCCGTTTTTTTTAACAAAGAAAGAAAGAAAGCAAAAGAAGCAGAACACTAATATGCGTGTAATATGCCTCTTGAAACTGTCGTTTTGAAATATGGACGTCTTTTGAATTTTTTGGTCGATATATGACCCCAGGATTTGTTTTCAGGGCAGGTGTCATTTACAGGCCTGTAATGATTTGGAATATCCACTGACCATTAGCGCTGGCATTAAACCTGCAGTTGTGTGAAACGGCCACAAGGTGGCAGCAGTTCTCCCTTACCAATTCTGGTTACTAGGGCAGCAGAGACTCAATGGAAGTCGTGTTCTAGATTGGAATGTAGAACGGAATGTGCCAGGAGAAAGCCCCTCAAGTTTGTCTCACTACTTCTTGTTCGTGTTTTTAATTTAATTTTTTATTTTTTATTACAGCAAGTGTGAGTACAACGTTTAGCTTGTTGTAGGTGTGCAAGAGGTGGTTCTTTTACACATATACATATGTCTGTTCTTCCTGGGATCCTTTTCCCATGTACGTTATGACAGAATGTTGAGTAGTCTTCTCTTGGTACTCCGTAGGTCTTTGGTGATTATATACGTCTACTGTGTTTGTATCTGTCTGTTAACCCCAATATCGTAATGAATTCAATCCTCACACCTTTCCTTTGGTGAACCATAAGTTTGTTTAATGAATCTGTGATTGCCCTTCTCCGTGGAAATATCTGCCCTGGTATCAATTTATAGGTAACACCTATAAGTGCTATGATATGATATGTGTCTTTCACTTTCTGACTTACTCCAAGTCACGTGATTACCTCGAGACTCATCTACGGTGCTGCAAATGGCATTGTGTCCTTTTTTTCCTTGGCGAATATTCTGTCTTAGCGAGGTCCATATTCTGCAATGTGATTCCCTGAGGGCTGAGGTTTAGCTGACCTGGGCAGCCTGACCCTGCCGGCAAGCCCTCCCCAGGTGTGCCTGGGTTGAGGTCAATATAAACAGCACTCCAGGCAGCAATAGCCCCTGCAGCTGTGCCTTACTCCATATTCTCTGCCCCGTCAGCAGTCTCGGGGCTGTGCTGGTGGGAGGGTGTGAGGGTCCACGGCTTTGTGGGTGGCCCGGTGTGAGTGGGGCTCTGCTGGACTTTCGGCAGGAGTTGCCAGGCTGCCACCTGTAAAGAAGAGGATGTGTCACCCATAACTTCCACTGGAATATCTCTCCGGGCTGAGGTGAGGAAGGAAAAAAAGGAGTGGTGGCCGGGACAGGAGGGGTATCTCAGGCAGGGCAATAGAAAGCTTCCAGAAGAGCGCCCGTGGCCAGTACCATCCTGGCTGACCTGCAGGCACCAAGTTGGCCTGCGTGCTGTCGCTGGTGTGGCTCCACGGCCCTTCCTCTAGGCTTTCAAGCCCTTGTACCTATTCAGGTGTTTCACCTGGGAAGGGTGGGAACAGTTCAGCAGCATCTGGCCTGGGGCTCAGCTCACGTTTACTCACAGAGGCCTCGGCACGGTCTCCCAGCTTTGCAATGAGGATGCTCCTTGCGTGGGCGGGCGGGGCTGCTGGCTGTATGGGAGATGATTCCCCTCCTCTGACCAATTTCAGAATTGTTTACCACTGGAGCAAGTGCCTTCGTAGTGTTTTCCTCTGTATAATTCTTAAGTTCAGTTTTTTTTTCTTTTTTGGTTCAAGTTAGATTTTATTCCTCATTTATGTATTTATAGATATAAGCATGGAAATAATTCATTCGTATAAATACATCAGTGTGAATGGAAGAACTTTATTTCTGTTTTATTTTTCATTTTATTTTTTAAAATTTTGAAATTTAATTTTAGTTCTTTTTTATACAGTAGGTTATTATTAGTTATCTATTTTATGCATAGACATGTATACAGGTCAATCCTAATCTCCCAACTCATCCCACCACCACCACCCCATGGCTTCCCCCACTTTGTGTCCATACGTTTGTTCTCTACCTCTGTGTCTCTATTTCTGCCCTGCAAACCAGTTCATCTCTACCA
Source organism: Mesoplodon bidens (assembly GCF_964165515.1). NCBI lineage: Eukaryota > Metazoa > Chordata > Mammalia > Artiodactyla > Ziphiidae > Mesoplodon > Mesoplodon bidens. Next base: position 8,639 of record NW_027672328.1, read on the forward strand.
TTTTTCTAGGTTCCACATATAGGCATTAATATACAATATTTGTTTTTCTCTTTCTGGCTTACTTCACTCTGTATGACAGTCTCTAGATCCATCAACTTCTCTACAAATGATCCAGTTTCATTCCTTCTTATGGCTGAGTAATATTCCATTTTGTATATGTACCACATCTTTATCCATTCGTCTGTCTGTGGGCATTTAGGTTGCTTCCATTACCTGGCTATTGTAAATAGTGCTGCAATGAACATTGTGGTGAATGTGTCTTTGTGATTTATGGTTTTCTCTGGGTATATGCCCAGAAGTGGGATTGTTGGATCCTATGGTAATTCTCTTTTTAGTTTTTTAAAGGAACCTCCATACTGTTCTCCATAGTGACTGTATCAATTTACATTCCCACCAATAGCGGAAGAGGGTTCCTTTTGTCCACACCCTCCCCAGAGTTTGTTGTTTGTAGATTATCTGATGATGCCGAATCTAACAGGTGTGAGGTCTTACCTCATTGTAGTTTTGATTTGCATTTCTCTAATAATTAGTGATGTTGAGCAGCTTTTCATGTGCGTCTTGGCCATCTCTGTGTCTTCTTTGAAGAAACGTCTCTTTAGATCTTCTGCCCATTTTTGTATTGGGTTGTTTGTTTTATTAATATTAAGCTGCATGAGCTGTTTATATATATTGGAGATTAAACCTTTGTCCATTGATTCGTTTGTGAACGTTTTCGCCCATTCTGAGGGTTGCCTTTCTCCATTCCCGTTTTTTTTAACAAAGAAAGAAAGAAAGCAAAAGAAGCAGAACACTAATGTGCGTGAAATATGCCTCTTGAAACTGTCGTTTTGAAATATGGACGTCTTTTGAATTTTTTGGTCGATATATGACCCCAGGATTTGTTTTCAGGGCAGGTGTCATTTACAGGCCTGTAATGATTTGGAATATCCACTGACCATTAGCGCTGGCATTAAACCTGCAGTTGTGTGAAACGGCCACAAGGTGGCAGCAGTTCTCACTTACGAATTCTGGTTACTAGGGCAGCAGAGACTCAGTGGAAGTCGTGTTCTAGATTGGAATGTAGAACGGAAAGTGCCAGGAGAATGCCCCTCAAGTTTGTCTCACTACTTCTTGTTCGTGTTCTTAATTTAATTTTTTATTTTTTATTACAGCAAGTTTGAGTACAACGTTTAGCTTGTTGTAGGTGTGCAAGAGGTGGTTCTTTTACACATATACATATGTCTGTTCTTCCTGGGATCCTTTTCCCATGTACGTTATGACAGAATGTTGAGTAGTCTTCTCTTGGTACTCCGTAGGTCTTTGGTGATTATATACGTCTACTGTGTTTGTATATGTCTGTTAACCCCAATATCGTAATGAATTCAATCCTCACACCTTTCCTTTGGTGAACCATAAGTTTGTTTAATGAATCTGTGATTGCCCTTCTCCGTGGAAATATCTGCCCTGGTATCAATTTATAGGTAACACCTATAAGTGCTATGATATGATATTTGTCTTTCACTTTCTGACTTACTCCAAGTCACGTGATTACCTCGAGACTCATCTACGGTGCTGCAAATGGCATTGTGTCCTTTTTCTCCTTGGCGAATATTCTGTCTTAGCGAGGTCCATTTTCTGCAATGTGATTCCCTGAGGGCTGAGGATTAGCTGACCTGGGCAGCCTGACCCTGCCGGCAAGCCCTCCCCAGGTGTGCCTGGGTTGAGGTCAATATAAACAGCACTCCAGGCAGCAATAGCCCCTGCAGATGTGCCTGACTCCATATTCTCTGCCCCGTCAGCAGTCTCGGGGCTGTGCTGGTGGGAGGGTGTGAGGGTCCACGGCTTTGTGTGTGGCCCGGTGTGAGTGGGGCTCTGCTGGACTTTCGGCAGGAGTTGCCAGGCTGCCACCTGTAAAGAAGAGGATGTGTCACCCATAACTTCCACTGGAATATCTCTCCGGGCTGAGGTGAGGAAGGAAAAAAAGGAGTGGGGGCCGGGACAGGAGGGGTATCTCAGGCAGGGCAATAGAAAGCTTCCAGAAGAGCGCCCGTGGCAGTACCATCCTGGCTGACCTGCAGGCACCAAGTTGGCCTGCGTGCTGTCGCTGGTGTGGCTCCACGGCCCTTCCTCTAGGCTTTCAAGCCCTTGTACATATTCAGGTGTTTCACCTGGGAAGGGTGGGAACAGTTCAGCAGCATCTGGCCTGGGGCTCAGCTCACGTTTACTCACAGAGGCCTCGGCACGGTCTCCCAGCTTTGCAATGAGGATGCTCCTTGCGTGGGCGGGCGGGGCTGCTGGCTGTATGGGAGATGATTCCCCACCTCTGACCAATTTCAGAATTGTTTACCACTGGAGCAAGTGCCTTCGTAGTGTTTTCCTCTGTATAATTCTTAGGTTCAGTTTTTTTTTTCTTTTTTGGTTCAAGTTAGATTTTATTCCTCATTTATGTATTTATAGATATAAGCATGGAAATAATTCATTCGTATAAATACATCAGTGTGAATGGAAGAACTTTTTTTCTGTTTTATTTTTACATTTTATTTTTTAAAATTTTGAAATTTAATTTTAGTTATTTTTTTTATACAGTAGGTTATTATTAGTTATCTATTTTATGCATAGACATGTATACAGGTCAATCCTAATCTCCCAACTCATCCCACCACCACCACCCCATGGCTTCCCCCACTTTGTGTCCATACGTTTGTTCTCTACCTCTGTGTCTCTATTTCTGCCCTGCAAACCAGTTCATCTCCACCATTTTTCTAGGTTCCACATATAGGCATTAATATACAATATTTGTTTTTCTCTTTCTGACTTACTTCACTCTGTATGACAGTCTCTAGATCCATCAACTTCTCTACAAATGACCCAGTTTCATTCCTTTTTATGGCTGAGTAATATTCCATTTTGTATATGTACCACATCTTTATCCATTCGTCTGTCTGTGGGCATTTAGGTTGCTTCCATTACCTGGCTATTGTAAATAGTGCTGCAATGAACATTGTGGTGAATGTGTCTCTGTGATTTATGGTTTTCTCTGGGTATATGCCCAGAAGTGGGATTGCTGGATCCTATGGTAATTCTCTTTTTAGTTTTTTAAAGGAACCTCCATACTGTTCTCCATAGTGACTGTATCAATTTACATTCCCACCAATAGCGGAAGAGGGTTCCTTTTGTCCACACCCTCCCCAGAGTTTGTTGTTTGTAGATTATCTGATGATGCCGATTCTAACAGGTGTGAGGTCTTACCTCATTGTTGTTTTGATTTGCATTTCTCTAATAATTAGTGATGTTGAGCAGCTTTTCATGTGCGTCTTGGCCATCTCTGTGTCTTCTTTGAAGAAACGTCTCTTTAGATCTTCTGCCCATTTTTGTATTGGGTTGTTTGTTTTATTAATATTAAGCTGCATGAGCTGTTTATATATATTGGAGATTAAACCTTTGTCCATTGATTCGTTTGTGAACATTTTCGCCCATTCTGAGGGTTGCCTTTCTCCATTCCCGTTTTTTTTAACAAAGAAAGAAACAAAGCAAAAGAAGCAGAACACTAATGTGCGTGTAATATGCCTCTTGAAACTGTCGTTTTGAAATATGGACGTCTTTTGAATTTTTTGGTCGATATATGACCCCAGGATTTGTTTTCAGGGCAGGTGTCATTTACAGGCCTGTAATGATTTGGAATATCCACTGACCATTAGCGCTGGCATTAAACCTGCAGTTGTGTGAAACGGCCACAAGGTGGCAGCAGTTCTCCCTTACCAATTCTGGTTACTAGGGCAGCAGAGACTCAATGGAAGTCGTGTTCTAGATTGGAATGTAGAACGGAATGTGCCAGGAGAAAGCCCCTCAAGTTTGTCTCACTACTTCTTGTTCGTGTTCTTAATTTAATTTTTTATTTTTTATTACAGCAAGTTTGAGTACAACGTTTAGCTTGTTGTAGGTGTGCAAGAGGTGGTTCTTTTACACATATACATATGTCTGTTCTTCCTGGGATCCTTTTCCCATGTACGTTATGACAGAATGTTGAGTAGTCTTCTCTTGGTACTCCGTAGGTCTTTGGTGATTTTATACGTCTACTGTGTTTGTATATGTCTGTTAACCCCAATATCGTAATGAATTCAATCCTCACACCTTTCCTTTGGTGAACCATAAGTTTGTTTAATGAATCTGTGATTGCCCTTCTCCGTGGAAATATCTGCCCTGGTATCAATTTATAGGTAACACCTATAAGTGCTATGATATGATATTTGTCTTTCACTTTCTGACTTACTCCAAGTCACGTGATTACCTCGAGACTCATCTACAGTGCTGCAAATGGCATTGTGTCCTTTTTCTCCTTGGCGAATATTCTGTCTTAGCGAGGTCCATTTTCTGCAATGTGATTCCCTGAGGGCTGAGGATTAGCTGACCTGGGCAGCCTGACCCTGCCGGCAAGCCCTCCCCAGGTGTGCCTGGGTTGAGGTCAATATAAACAGCACTCCAGGCAGCAATAGCCCCTGCAGCTGTGCCTGACTCCATATTCTCTGCCCCGTCAGCAGTCTCGGGGCTGTGCTGGTGGGAGGGTGTGAGGGTCCACGGCTTTGTGGGTGGCCCGGTGTGAGTGGGGCTCTGCTGGACTTTCGGCAGGAGTTGCCAGGCTGCCACCTGTAAGGAAGAGGATGTGTCACCCATAACTTCCACTGGAATATCTCTCCGGGCTAAGGTGAGGAAGGAAAAAAAGGAGTGGGGGCCGGGACAGGAGGGGTATCTCAGGCAGGGCAATAGAAAGCTTCCAGAAGAGCGCCCGTGGCAGTACCATCCTGGCTGACCTGCAGGCACCAAGTTGGCCTGCGTGCTGTCTCTGGTGTGGCTCCACGGCCCTTCCCCTAGGCTTTCAAGCCCTTGTACATATTCAGGTGTTTCACCTGGGAAGGGTGGGAACAGTTCAGCAGCATCTGGCCTGGGGCTCAGCTCACGTTTACTCACAGAGGCCTCGGCACGGTCTCCCAGCTTTGCAATGAGGATGCTCCTTGCGTGGGCGGGCGGGGCTGCTGGCTGTATGGGAGATGATTCCCCACCTCTGACCAATTTCCGAATTGTTTACCACTGGAGCAAGTGCCTTCGTAGTGTTTTCCTCTGTATAATTCTTAGGTTCAGTTTTATTTTCTTTTTTGGTTCAAGTTAGATTTTATTCCTCATTTATGTATTTATAGATATAAGCATGGAAATAATTCATTCGTATAAATACATCAGTGTGAATGGAAGAACTTTTTTTCTGTTTTATTTTTACATTTTATTTTTTAAAATTTTGAAATTTAATTTTAGTTATTTTTTTTATACAGTAGGTTATTATTAGTTATCTATTTTATGCATAGACATGTATACAGGTCAATCCTAATCTCCCAACTCATCCCACCACCACCACCCCATGGCTTCCCCCACTTTGTGTCCATACGTTTGTTCTCTACCTCTTTGTCTCTATTTCTGCCCTGCAAACCAGTTCATCTCTACCATTTTTCTAGGTTCCACATATAGGCATTAATATACAATATTTGTTTTTCTCTTTCTGGCTTACTTGACTCTGTATGACAGTCTCTAGATCCATCAACTTCTCTACAAATGACCCAGTTTCATTCCTTTTTATGGCTGAGTAATATTCCATTTTGTATATGTACCACATCTTTATCCATTCGTCTGTCTGTGGGCATTTAGGTTGCTTCCATTACCTGGCTATTGTAAATAGTGCTGCAATGAACATTGTGGTGAATGTGTCTCTGTGATTTATGGTTTTCTCTGGGTATATGCCCAGAAGTGGGATTGCTGGATCCTATGGTAATTCTCTTTTTAGTTTTTTAAAGGAACCTCCATACTGTTCTCCATAGTGACTGTATCAATTTACATTCCCACCAATAGCGGAAGAGGGTTCCTTTTGTCCACACCGTCCCCAGAATTTGTTGATTGTAGATTATCTGATGATGCCGATTCTAAGAGGTGTGAGGTCTTATCTCATTGTAGTTTTGATTTGCATTTCTCTAATAATTAGTGATGTTGAGCAGCTTTTCATGTGCGTCTTGGCCATCTCTGTGTCTTCTTTGAAGAAACGTCTCTTTAGATCTTCTGCCCATTTATGTATTGGGTTGTTTGTTTTATTAATATTAAGCTGCATGAGCTGTTTATATATATTGCAGATTAAACCTTTGTCCATTGATTCGTTTGTGAACGTTTTCGCCCATTCTGAGGGTTGCCTTTCTCCATTCCCTTTTTTTTTAACAAAGAAAGAAAGAAAGCAAAAGAAGCAGAACACTAATGTGCGTGAAATATGCCTCTTGAAACTGTCGTTTTGAAATATGGACGTCTTTTGAATTTTTTGGTCGATATATGACCCCAGGATTTGTTTTCAGGGCAGGTGTCATTTACAGGCCTGTAATGATTTGGAATATCCACTGACCATTAGCGCTGTCATTAAACCTGCAGTTGTGTGAAACGGCCACAAGGTGGCAGCAGTTCTCCCTTACCAAATCTGGTTACTAGGGCAGCAGAGCCTCAATGGAAGTCGTGTTCTAGATTAGAATGTAGAACGGAATGTGCCAGGAGAAAGCCCCTCAAGTTTGTCTCACTATTTCTTGTTCGTGTTCTTAATTTAATTTTTTATTTTTTATTACAGCAAATTTGAGTACAACGTTTAGCTTGTTGTAGGTGTGCAAGAGGTGGTTCTTTTACACATATACTTATGTCTGTTCTTCCTGGGATCCTTTTCACATGTACGTTATGACAGAATGTTGAGTAGTCTTCTCTTGGTACTCCGTAGGTCTTTGGTGATTATATACGTCTACTGTGTTTGTATATGTCTGTTAACCCCAATATCGTAATGAATTCAATCCTCACACCTTTCCTTTGGTGAACCATAAGTTTGTTTAATGAATCTGTGATTGCCCTTCTCCGTGGAAATATCTGCCCTGGTATCAATTTATAGGTAACACTATAAGTGATATGATATGATATGTGTCTTTCACTTTCTGACTTACTCCAAGTCACGTGATTACCTCGAGCCTCATCTACGGTGCTGCAAATGGCATTGTGTCCTTTTTCTCCTTGGCGAATATTCTGTCTTAGCGAGGTTCATTTTCTGCAATGTGATTCCCTGAGGGCTGAGGATTAGCTGACCTGGGCAGCCTGACCCTGCCGGCAAGCCCTCCCCAGGTGTGCCTGGGTTGAGATCAATATAAACAGCACTCCAGGCAGCAATAGCCCCTGCAGCTGTGCCTGACTCCATATCCTCTGCCCCGTCAGCAGTCTCGGGGCTGTGCTGGTGGGAGGTTGTGAGGGTCCACGGCTTTGTGGGTGGCCCGGTATGAGTGGGGCTCTGCTGGACTTTCGGCAGGAGTTGCCAGGCTGCCACCTGTAAAGAAGAGGATGTGTCACCCATAACTTCCACTGGAATATCTCTCCGGGCTGAGGTGAGGAAGGAAAAAAAGGAGTGGGGGCCGGGACAGGAGGGGTATCTCAGGCAGGGCAATAGGAAGCTTCCAGAAGAGCGCCCGTGGCAGTACCATCGTGGCTGACCTGCAGGCACCAAGTTGGCCTGCGTGCTGTCGCTGGTGTGGCTCCACGGCCCTTCCTCTAGGCTTTCAAGCCCTTGTACATATTCAGGTGTTTCACCTGGGAAGGGTGGGAACAGTTCAGCAGCATCTGGCCTGGGGCTCAGCTCACGTTTACTCACAGAGGCCTCGGCACGGTCTCCCAGCTTTGCAATGAGGATGCTCCTTGCGTGGGCGGGCGGGGCTGCTGGCTGTGTGGGAGATGATTCCCCACCTCTGACCAATTTCAGAATTGTTTACCACTGGAGCAAGTGCATTGGTACTGTTTTCCTCTGTATAATTCTTAGGTTCAGTTTTTTTTTCTTTTTTGGTTCAAGTTAGATTTTATTCCTCATTTATGTATTTATAGATATAAGCATGGAAATAATTCATTCGTATAAATACATCAGTGTGAATGGAAGAACTTTTTTTCTGTTTTATTTTTACATTTTATTTTTTAAAATTTTGAAATTTAATTTTAGTTATTTTTTTTATACAGTAGGTTATTATTAGTTATCTATTTTATGCATAGACATGTATACAGGTCAATCCTAATCTCCCAACTCATCCCACCACCACCACCCCATGGCTTCCCCCACTTGGTGTCCATACGTTTGTTCTCTACCTCTGTGTCTCTATTTCTGCCCTGCAAACCAGTTCATCTCTACCATTTTTCTAGGTTCCACATATAGGCATTAATATACAATATTTGTTTTTCTCTTTCTGACTTACTTCACTCTGTATGACAGTCTCTAGATCCATCAACTTCTCTACAAATGATCCAGTTTCATTCCTTCTTATGGCTGAGTAATATTCCATTTTGTATATGTACCACATCTTTATCCATTCGTCTGTCTGTGGGCATTTAGGTTGCTTCCATTACCTGGCTATTGTAAATAGTGCTGCAATGAACATTGTGGTGAATGTGTCTTTGTGATTTATGGTTTTCTCTGGGTATATGCCCAGAAGTGGGATTGCTGGATCCTATGGTAATTCTCTTTTTAGTTTTTTAAAGGAACCTCCATACTGTTCTCCATAGTGACTGTATCAATTTACATTCCCACCAATAGCGGAAGAGGGTTCCTTTTGTCCACACCCTCCCCAGAGTTTGTTGTTTGTAGATTATCTGATGATGCCGATTCTAACAGGTGTGAGGTCTTACCTCATTGTAGTTTTGATTTGCATTTCTCTAATAATTAGTGATGTTGAGCAGCTTTTCATGTGCGTCTTGGCCATCTCTGTGTCTTCTTTGAAGAAACGTCTCTTTAGATCTTCTGCCCATTTTTGTATTGGGTTGTTTGTTTTATTAATATTAAGCTGCATGAGCTGTTTATATATATTGGAGATTAAACCTTTGTCCATTGATTCGTTTGTGAACGTTTTCGCCCATTCTGAGGGTTGCCTTTTTCCATTCCCGTATTTTTTTAACAAAGAAGGAAAGAAATCAAAAGAATCAGAACACTAATGTGCGTGAAATATGCCTCTTGAAACTGTCGTTTTGAAATATGGACGTCTTTTGAATTTTTTGGTCGATATATGACCCCAGGATTTGTTTTCAGGGCAGGTGTCATTTACAGGCCTGTAATGATTTGGAATATCCACTGACCTTTAGCGCTGGCATTAAACCTGCAGTTGTGTGAAACGGCCACAAGGTGGCAGCAGTTCTCCCTTACCAATTCTGGTTACTAGGGCAGCAGAGACTCAATGGAAGTCGTGTTCTAGATTGGAATGTAGAACGGAATGTGCCAGGAGAAAGCCCCTCAAGTTTGTCTCACTACTTCTTGTTCGTGTTTTTAATTTAATTTTTTATTTTTTATTACAGCAAGTTTGAGTACAACGTTTAGCTTGTTGTAGGTGTGCAAGAGGTGGTTCTTTTACACATATACATATGTCTGTTCTTCCTGGGATCCTTTTCCCATGTACGTTATGACAGAATGTTGAGTAGTCTTCTCTTGGTACTCCGTAGGTCTTTGGTGATTATATACGTCTACTGTGTTTGTATATGTCTGTTAACCCCAATATCGTAATGAATTCAATCCTCACACCTTTCCTTTGGTGAACCATAAGTTTGTTTAATGAATCTGTGATTGCCCTTCTCCGTGGAAATATCTGCCCTGGTATCAATTTATAGGTAACACCTATAAGTGCTATGATATGATATGTGTCTTTCACTTTCTGACTTACTCCAAGTCACGTGATTACCTCGAGACTCATCTACGGTGCTGCAAATGGCATTGTGTCCTTTTTTTCCTTGGCGAATATTCTGTCTTAGCGAGGTCCATATTCTGCAATGTGATTCCCTGAGGGCTGAGGATTAGCTGACCTGGGCAGCCTGACCCTGCCGGCAAGCCCTCCCCAGGTGTGCCTGGGTTGAGGTCAATATAAACAGCACTCCAGGCAGCAATAGCCCCTGCAGCTGTGCCTTACTCCATATTCTCTGCCCCGTCAGCAGTCTCGGGGCTGTGCTGGTGGGAGGGTGTGAGGGTCCACGGCTTTGTGGGTGGCCCGGTGTGAGTGGGGCTCTGCTGGACTTTCGGCAGGAGTTGCCAGGCTGCCACCTGTAAAGAAGAGGATGTGTCACCCATAACTTCCACTGGAATATCTCTCCGGGCTGAGGTGAGGAAGGAAAAAAAGGAGTGGGGGCCGGGACAGGAGGGGTATCTCAGGCAGGGCAATAGAAAGCTTCCAGAAGAGCGCCCGTGGCCAGTACCATCCTGGCTGACCTGCAGGCACCAAGTTGGCCTGCGTGCTCTCGCTGGTGTGGCTCCACGGCCCTTCTTCTAGGCTTTCAAGCCCTTGTACCTATTCAGGTGTTTCACCTGGGAAGGGTGGGAACAGTTCAGCAGCATCTGGCCTGGGGCTCAGCTCACGTTTACTCACAGAGGCCTCGGCACGGTCTCCCAGCTTTGCAATGAGGATGCTCCTTGCGTGGGCGGGCGGGGCTGCTGGCTGTATGGGAGATGATTCCCCACCTCTGACCAATTTCAGAATTGTTTACCACTGGAGCAAGTGCCTTGGTAGTGTTTTCCTCTGTATAATTCTTAGGTTCAGTTTTTTTTTCTTTTTTGGTTCAAGTTAGATTTTATTCCTCATTTATGTATTTATAGATATAAGCATGGAAATAATTCATTCGTATAAATACATCAGTGTGAATGGAAGAACTTTATTTCTGTTTTATTTTTACATTTTATTTTTTAAAATTTTGAAATTTAATTTTAGTTCTTTTTTATACAGTAGGTTATTATTAGTTATCTATTTTATGCATAGACATGTATACAGGTCAATCCTAATCTCCCAACTCATCCCACCACCACCACCCCATGGCTTCCCCCACTTTGTGTCCATACGTTTGTTCTCTACCTCTGTGTCTCTATTTCTGCCCGGCAAACCAGTTCATCTCTACCATTTTTCTAGGTTCCACATATAGGCATTAATATACAATATTTGTTTTTCTCTTTCTGGCTTACTTGACTCTGTATGACAGTCTCTAGATCCATCATCTTCTCTACAAATGACCCAGTTTCATTCGTTTTTATGGCTGAGTAATATTCCATTTTATATATGTACCACATCTTTATCCATTCGTCTGTCTGTGGGCATTTATGTTGCTTCCATAACCTGGCTATTGTAAATAGTGCTGCAATGAACATTGTGGTGAATGTGTCTCTGTGATTTATGGTTTTCTCTTGGTATATGCCCAGAAGTGGGATTGCTGGATCCTATGGTAATTCTCTTTTTAGTTTTTTAAAGGAACCTCCATACTGTTCTCCATAGTGACTGTATCAATTTACATTCCCACCAATAGCGGAAGAGGGTTCCATTTGTCCACACCCTCCCCAGAGTTTGTTGTTTGTAGATTATCTGATGATGCCGATTCTAACAGGTGTGATGTCTTACCTCATTGTAGTTTTGATTTGCATTTCTCTAATAATTAGTGATGTTGAGCAGATTTTCATGTGCGTCTTGGCCATCTCTGTGTCTTCTTTGAAGAAAAGTCTCTTTAGATCTTCTGCCCATTTTTGTATTGGGTTGTTTGTTTTATTAATATTAAGCTGCATGAGCTGTTTATATATATTGGAGATTAAACCTTTGTCCATTGATTCGTTTGTGAACGTTTTCGCCCATTCTGAGGGTTGCCTTTCTCCATTCCCGTTTTTTTTAACAAAGAAAGAAAGAAAGCAAAAGAAGCAGAACACTAATATGCGTGTAATATGCCTCTTGAAACTGTCGTTTTGAAATATGGACGTCTTTTGAATTTTTTGGTCGATATATGACCCCAGGATTTGTTTTCAGGGCAGGTGTCATTTACAGGCCTGTAATGATTTGGAATATCCACTGACCATTAGCGCTGGCATTAAACCTGCAGTTGTGTGAAACGGCCACAAGGTGGCAGCAGTTCTCCCTTACCAATTCTGGTTACTAGGGCAGCAGAGACTCAATGGAAGTCGTGTTCTAGATTGGAATGTAGAACGGAATGTGCCAGGAGAAAGCCCCTCAAGTTTGTCTCACTACTTCTTGTTCGTGTTTTTAATTTAATTTTTTATTTTTTATTACAGCAAGTGTGAGTACAACGTTTAGCTTGTTGTAGGTGTGCAAGAGGTGGTTCTTTTACACATATACATATGTCTGTTCTTCCTGGGATCCTTTTCCCATGTACGTTATGACAGAATGTTGAGTAGTCTTCTCTTGGTACTCCGTAGGTCTTTGGTGATTATATACGTCTACTGTGTTTGTATCTGTCTGTTAACCCCAATATCGTAATGAATTCAATCCTCACACCTTTCCTTTGGTGAACCATAAGTTTGTTTAATGAATCTGTGATTGCCCTTCTCCGTGGAAATATCTGCCCTGGTATCAATTTATAGGTAACACCTATAAGTGCTATGATATGATATGTGTCTTTCACTTTCTGACTTACTCCAAGTCACGTGATTACCTCGAGACTCATCTACGGTGCTGCAAATGGCATTGTGTCCTTTTTTTCCTTGGCGAATATTCTGTCTTAGCGAGGTCCATATTCTGCAATGTGATTCCCTGAGGGCTGAGGTTTAGCTGACCTGGGCAGCCTGACCCTGCCAGCAAGCCCTCCCCAGGTGTGCCTGGGTTGAGGTCAATATAAACAGCACTCCAGGCAGCAATAGCCCCTGCAGCTGTGCCTTACTCCATATTCTCTGCCCCGTCAGCAGTCTCGGGGCTGTGCTGGTGGGAGGGTGTGAGGGTCCACGGCTTTGTGGGTGGCCCGGTGTGAGTGGGGCTCTGCTGGACTTTCGGCAGGAGTTGCCAGGCTGCCACCTGTAAAGAAGAGGATGTGTCACCCATAACTTCCACTGGAATATCTCTCCGGGCTGAGGTGAGGAAGGAAAAAAAGGAGTGGTGGCCGGGACAGGAGGGGTATCTCAGGCAGGGCAATAGAAAGCTTCCAGAAGAGCGCCCGTGGCCAGTACCATCCTGGCTGACCTGCAGGCACCAAGTTGGCCTGCGTGCTGTCGCTGGTGTGGCTCCACGGCCCTTCCTCTAGGCTTTCAAGCCCTTGTACCTATTCAGGTGTTTCACCTGGGAAGGGTGGGAACAGTTCAGCAGCATCTGGCCTGGGGCTCAGCTCACGTTTACTCACAGAGGCCTCGGCACGGTCTCCCAGCTTTGCAATGAGGATGCTCCTTGCGTGGGCGGGCGGGGCTGCTGGCTGCATGGGAGATGATTCCCCTCCTCTGACCAATTTCAGAATTGTTTACCACTGGAGCAAGTGCCTTCGTAGTGTTTTCCTCTGTATAATTCTTAAGTTCAGTTTTTTTTTCTTTTTTGGTTCAAGTTAGATTTTATTCCTCATTTATGTATTTATAGATATAAGCATGGAAATAATTCATTCGTATAAATACATCAGTGTGAATGGAAGAACTTTATTTCTGTTTTATTTTTACATTTTATTTTTTAAAATTTTGAAATTTAATTTTAGTTCTTTTTTATACAGTAGGTTATTATTAGTTATCTATTTTATGCATAGACATGTATACAGGTCAATCCTAATCTCCCAACTCATCCCACCACCACCACCCCATGGCTTCCCCCACTTTGTGTCCATACGTTTGTTCTCTACCTCTGTGTCTCTATTTCTGCCCTGCAAACCAGTTCATCTCTACCATTTTTCTAGGTTCCACATATAGGCATTAATATACAATATTTGTTTTTCTCTTTCTGACTTACTTCACTCTGTATGACAGTCTCTAGATCCATCAACTTCTCTACAAATGATCCAGTTTCATTCCTTCTTATGGCTGAGTAATATTCCATTTTGTATATGTACCACATCTTTATCCATTCGTCTGTCTGTGGGCATTTAGGTTGCTTCCATTACCTGGCTATTGTAAATAGTGCTGCAATGAACATTGTGGTGAATGTGTCTTTGTGATTTATGGTTTTCTCTGGGTATATGCCCAGAAGTGGGATTGTTGGATCCTATGGTAATTCTCTTTTTAGTTTTTTAAAGGAACCTCCATACTGTTCTCCATAGTGACTGTATCAATTTACATTCCCACCAATAGCGGAAGAGGGTTCCTTTTGTCCACACCCTCCCCAGAGTTTGTTGTTTGTAGATTATCTGATGATGCCGAATCTAACAGGTGTGAGGTCTTACCTCATTGTAGTTTTGATTTGCATTTCTCTAATAATTAGTGATGTTGAGCAGCTTTTCATGTGCGTCTTGGCCATCTCTGTGTCTTCTTTGAAGAAACGTCTCTTTAGATCTTCTGCCCATTTTTGTATTGGGTTGTTTGTTTTATTAATATTAAGCTGCATGAGCTGTTTATATATATTGGAGATTAAACCTTTGTCCATTGATTCGTTTGTGAACGTTTTCGCCCATTCTGAGGGTTGCCTTTCTCCATTCCCGTTTTTTTTAACAAAGAAAGAAAGAAAGCAAAAGAAGCAGAACACTAATGTGCGTGAAATATGCCTCTTGAAACTGTCGTTTTGAAATATGGACGTCTTTTGAATTTTTTGGTCGATATATGACCCCAGGATTTGTTTTCAGGGCAGGTGTCATTTACAGGCCTGTAATGATTTGGAATATCCACTGACCATTAGCGCTGGCATTAAACCTGCAGTTGTGTGAAACGGCCACAAGGTGGCAGCAGTTCTCACTTACGAATTCTGGTTATTAGGGCAGCAGAGACTCAGTGGAAGTCGTGTTCTAGATTGGAATGTAGAACGGAAAGTGCCAGGAGAATGCCCCTCAAGTTTGTCTCACTACTTCTTGTTCGTGTTCTTAATTTAATTTTTTATTTTTTATTACAGCAAGTTTGAGTACAACGTTTAGCTTGTTGTAGGTGTGCAAGAGGTGGTTCTTTTACACATATACATATGTCTGTTCTTCCTGGGATCCTTTTCCCATGTACGTTATGACAGAATGTTGAGTAGTCTTCTCTTGGTACTCCGTAGGTCTTTGGTGATTATATACGTCTACTGTGTTTGTATATGTCTGTTAACCCCAATATCGTAATGAATTCAATCCTCACACCTTTCCTTTGGTGAACCATAAGTTTGTTTAATGAATCTGTGATTGCCCTTCTCCGTGGAAATATCTGCCCTGGTATCAATTTATAGGTAACACCTATAAGTGCTATGATATGATATTTGTCTTTCACTTTCTGACTTACTCCAAGTCACGTGATTACCTCGAGACTCATCTACGGTGCTGCAAATGGCATTGTGTCCTTTTTCTCCTTGGCGAATATTCTGTCTTAGCGAGGTCCATTTTCTGCAATGTGATTCCCTGAGGGCTGAGGATTAGCTGACCTGGGCAGCCTGACCCTGCCGGCAAGCCCTCCCCAGGTGTGCCTGGGTTGAGGTCAATATAAACAGCACTCCAGGCAGCAATAGCCCCTGCAGATGTGCCTGACTCCATATTCTCTGCCCCGTCAGCAGTCTCGGGGCTGTGCTGGTGGGAGGGTGTGAGGGTCCACGGCTTTGTGGGTGGCCTGGTGTGAGTGGGGCTCTGCTGGACTTTCGGCAGGAGTTGCCAGGCTGCCACCTGTAAAGAAGAGGATGTGTCACCCATAACTTCCACTGGAATATCTCTCCGGGCTGAGGTGAGGAAGGAAAAAAAGGAGTGGGGGCCGGGACAGGAGGGGTATCTCAGGCAGGGCAATAGAAAGCTTCCAGAAGAGCGCCCGTGGCAGTACCATCCTGGCTGACCTGCAGGCACCAAGTTGGCCTGCGTGCTGTCGCTGGTGTGGCTCCACGGCCCTTCCTCTAGGCTTTCAAGCCCTTGTACATATTCAGGTGTTTCACCTGGGAAGGGTGGGAACAGTTCAGCAGCATCTGGCCTGGGGCTCAGCTCACGTTTACTCACAGAGGCCTCGGCACGGTCTCCCAGCTTTGCAATGAGGATGCTCCTTGCGTGGGCGGGCGGGGCTGCTGGCTGTATGGGAGATGATTCCCCACCTCTGACCAATTTCCGAATTGTTTACCACTGGAGCAAGTGCCTTCGTAGTGTTTTCCTCTGTATAATTCTTAGGTTCAGTTTTTTTTTTCTTTTTTGGTTCAAGTTAGATTTTATTCCTCATTTATGTATTTATAGATATAAGCATGGAAATAATTCATTCGTATAAATACATCAGTGTGAATGGAAGAACTTTTTTTCTGTTTTATTTTTACATTTTATTTTTTAAAATTTTGAAATTTAATTTTAGTTATTTTTTTTATACAGTAGGTTATTATTAGTTATCTATTTTATGCATAGACATGTATACAGGTCAATCCTAATCTCCCAACTCATCCCACCACCACCACCCCATGGCTTCCCCCACTTTGTGTCCATACGTTTGTTCTCTACCTCTGTGTCTCTATTTCTGCCCTGCAAACCAGTTCATCTCCACCATTTTTCTAGGTTCCACATATAGGCATTAATATACAATATTTGTTTTTTCTTTCTGACTTACTTCACTCTGTATGACAGTCTCTAGATCCATCAACTTCTCTACAAATGACCCAGTTTCATTCCTTTTTATGGCTGAGTAATATTCCATTTTGTATATGTACCACATCTTTATCCATTCGTCTGTCTGTGGGCATTTAGGTTGCTTCCATTACCTGGCTATTGTAAATAGTGCTGCAATGAACATTGTGGTGAATGTGTCTCTGTGATTTATGGTTTTCTCTGGGTATATGCCCAGAAGTGGGATTGCTGGATCCTATGGTAATTCTCTTTTTAGTTTTTTAAAGGAACCTCCATACTGTTCTCCATAGTGACTGTATCAATTTACATTCCCACCAATAGCGGAAGAGGGTTCCTTTTGTCCACACCCTCCCCAGAGTTTGTTGTTTGTAGATTATCTGATGATGCCGATTCTAACAGGTGTGAGGTCTTACCTCATTGTTGTTTTGATTTGCATTTCTCTAATAATTAGTGATGTTGAGCAGCTTTTCATGTGCGTCTTGGCCATCTCTGTGTCTTCTTTGAAGAAACGTCTCTTTAGATCTTCTGCCCATTTTTGTATTGGGTTGTTTGTTTTATTAATATTAAGCTGCATGAGCTGTTTATATATATTGGAGATTAAACCTTTGTCCATTGATTCGTTTGTGAACATTTTCGCCCATTCTGAGGGTTGCCTTTCTCCATTCCCGTTTTTTTTAACAAAGAAAGAAACAAAGCAAAAGAAGCAGAACACTAATGTGCGTGTAATAGGCCTCTTGAAACTGTCGTTTTGAAATATGGACGTCTTTTGAATTTTCTGGTCGATATATGACCCCAGGATTTGTTTTCAGGGCAGGTGTCATTTACAGGCCTGTAATGATTTGGAATATCCACTGACCATTAGCGCTGGCATTAAACCTGCAGTTGTGTGAAACGGCCACAAGGTGGCAGCAGTTCTCCCTTACCAATTCTGGTTACTAGGGCAGCAGAGACTCAATGGAAGTCGTGTTCTAGATTGGAATGTAGAACGGAATGTGCCAGGAGAAAGCCCCTCAAGTTTGTCTCACTACTTCTTGTTCGTGTTCTTAATTTAATTTTTTATTTTTTATTACAGCAAGTTTGAGTACAACGTTTAGCTTGTTGTAGGTGTGCAAGAGGTGGTTCTTTTACACATATACATATGTCTGTTCTTCCTGGGATCCTTTTCCCATGTACGTTATGACAGAATGTTGAGTAGTCTTCTCTTGGTACTCCATAGGTCTTTGGTGATTTTATACGTCTACTGTGTTTGTATATGTCTGTTAACCCCAATATCGTAATGAATTCAATCCTCACACCTTTCCTTTGGTGAACCATAAGTTTGTTTAATGAATCTGTGATTGCCCTTCTCCGTGGAAATATCTGCCCTGGTATCAATTTATAGGTAACACCTATAAGTGCTATGATATGATATTTGTCTTTCACTTTCTGACTTACTCCAAGTCACGTGATTACCTCGAGACTCATCTACGGTGCTGCAAATGGCATTGTGTCCTTTTTCTCCTTGGCGAATATTCTGTCTTAGCGAGGTCCATTTTCTGCAATGTGATTCCCTGAGGGCTGAGGATTAGCTGACCTGGGCAGCCTGACCCTGCCGGCAAGCCCTCCCCAGGTGTGCCTGGGTTGAGGTCAATATAAACAGCACTCCAGGCAGCAATAGCCCCTGCAGCTGTGCCTGACTCCATATTCTCTGCCCCGTCAGCAGTCTCGGGGCTGTGCTGGTGGGAGGGTGTGAGGGTCCACGGCTTTGTGGGTGGCCCGGTGTGAGTGGGGCTCTGCTGGACTTTCGGCAGGAGTTGCCAGGCTGCCACCTGTAAGGAAGAGGATGTGTCACCCATAACTTCCACTGGAATATCTCTCCGGGCTAAGGTGAGGAAGGAAAAAAAGGAGTGGGGGCCGGGACAGGAGGGGTATCTCAGGCAGGGCAATAGAAAGCTTCCAGAAGAGCGCCCGTGGCAGTACCATCCTGGCTGACCTGCAGGCACCAAGTTGGCCTGCGTGCTGTCTCTGGTGTGGCTCCACGGCCCTTCCCCTAGGCTTTCAAGCCCTTGTACATATTCAGGTGTTTCACCTGGGAAGGGTGGGAACAGTTCAGCAGCATCTGGCCTGGGGCTCAGCTCACGTTTACTCACAGAGGCCTCGGCACGGTCTCCCAGCTTTGCAATGAGGATGCTCCTTGCGTGGGCGGGCGGGGCTGCTGGCTGTATGGTAGATGATTCCCCACCTCTGACCAATTTCAGAATTGTTTACCACTGGAGCAAGTGCCTTGGTAGTGTTTTCCTCTGTATAATTCTTAGGTTCAGTTTTATTTTCTTTTTTGGTTCAAGTTAGATTTTATTCCTCATTTATGTATTTATAGATATAAGCATGGAAATAATTCATTCGTATAAATACATCAGTGTGAATGGAAGAACTTTTTTTCTGTTTTATTTTTACATTTTATTTTTTAAAATTTTGAAATTTAATTTTAGTTATTTTTTTTATACAGTAGGTTATTATTAGTTATCTATTTTATGCATAGACATGTATACAGGTCAATCCTAATCTCCCAACTCATCCCACCACCACCACCCCATGGCTTCCCCCACTTTGTGTCCATACGTTTGTTCTCTACCTCTTTGTCTCTATTTCTGCCCTGCAAACCAGTTCATCTCTACCATTTTTCTAGGTTCCACATATAGGCATTAATATACAATATTTGTTTTTCTCTTTCTGGCTTACTTGACTCTGTATGACAGTCTCTAGATCCATCAACTTCTCTACAAATGACCCAGTTTCATTCCTTTTTATGGCTGAGTAATATTCCATTTTGTATATGTACCACATCTTTATCCATTCGTCTGTCTGTGGGCATTTAGGTTGCTTCCATTACCTGGCTATTGTAAATAGTGCTGCAATGAACATTGTGGTGAATGTGTCTCTGTGATTTATGGTTTTCTCTGGGTATATGCCCAGAAGTGGGATTGCTGGATCCTATGGTAATTCTCTTTTTAGTTTTTTAAAGGAACCTCCATACTGTTCTCCATAGTGACTGTATCAATTTACATTCCCACCAATAGCGGAAGAGGGTTCCTTTTGTCCACACCGTCCCCAGAATTTGTTGATTGTAGATTATCTGATGATGCCGATTCTAAGAGGTGTGAGGTCTTATCTCATTGTAGTTTTGATTTGCATTTCTCTAATAATTAGTGATGTTGAGCAGCTTTTCATGTGCGTCTTGGCCATCTCTGTGTCTTCTTTGAAGAAACGTCTCTTTAGATCTTCTGCCCATTTATGTATTGGGTTGTTTGTTTTATTAATATTAAGCTGCATGAGCTGTTTATATATATTGCAGATTAAACCTTTGTCCATTGAT
Source organism: Mesoplodon bidens (assembly GCF_964165515.1). Taxonomy (NCBI): domain Eukaryota; kingdom Metazoa; phylum Chordata; class Mammalia; order Artiodactyla; family Ziphiidae; genus Mesoplodon; species Mesoplodon bidens. The sequence continues at coordinate 28,479 of NW_027672328.1, forward strand.
TCGTTTGTGAACGTTTTCGCCCATTCTGAGGGTTGCCTTTCTCCATTCCCTTTTTTTTTAACAAAGAAAGAAAGAAAGCAAAAGAAGCAGAACACTAATGTGCGTGAAATATGCCTCTTGAAACTGTCGTTTTGAAATATGGACGTCTTTTGAATTTTTTGGTCGATATATGACCCCAGGATTTGTTTTCAGGGCAGGTGTCATTTACAGGCCTGTAATGATTTGGAATATCCACTGACCATTAGCGCTGTCATTAAACCTGCAGTTGTGTGAAACGGCCACAAGGTGGCAGCAGTTCTCCCTTACCAAATCTGGTTACTAGGGCAGCAGAGCCTCAATGGAAGTCGTGTTCTAGATTAGAATGTAGAACGGAATGTGCCAGGAGAAAGCCCCTCAAGTTTGTCTCACTATTTCTTGTTCGTGTTCTTAATTTAATTTTTTATTTTTTATTACAGCAAATTTGAGTACAACGTTTAGCTTGTTGTAGGTGTGCAAGAGGTGGTTCTTTTACACATATACTTATGTCTGTTCTTCCTGGGATCCTTTTCACATGTACGTTATGACAGAATGTTGAGTAGTCTTCTCTTGGTACTCCGTAGGTCTTTGGTGATTATATACGTCTACTGTGTTTGTATATGTCTGTTAACCCCAATATCGTAATGAATTCAATCCTCACACCTTTCCTTTGGTGAACCATAAGTTTGTTTAATGAATCTGTGATTGCCCTTCTCCGTGGAAATATCTGCCCTGGTATCAATTTATAGGTAACACTATAAGTGATATGATATGATATGTGTCTTTCACTTTCTGACTTACTCCAAGTCACGTGATTACCTCGAGCCTCATCTACGGTGCTGCAAATGGCATTGTGTCCTTTTTCTCCTTGGCGAATATTCTGTCTTAGCGAGGTTCATTTTCTGCAATGTGATTCCCTGAGGGCTGAGGATTAGCTGACCTGGGCAGCCTGACCCTGCCGGCAAGCCCTCCCCAGGTGTGCCTGGGTTGAGATCAATATAAACAGCACTCCAGGCAGCAATAGCCCCTGCAGCTGTGCCTGACTCCATATCCTCTGCCCCGTCAGCAGTCTCGGGGCTGTGCTGGTGGGAGGTTGTGAGGGTCCACGGCTTTGTGGGTGGCCCGGTATGAGTGGGGCTCTGCTGGACTTTCGGCAGGAGTTGCCAGGCTGCCACCTGTAAAGAAGAGGATGTGTCACCCATAACTTCCACTGGAATATCTCTCCGGGCTGAGGTGAGGAAGGAAAAAAAGGAGTGGGGGCCGGGACAGGAGGGGTATCTCAGGCAGGGCAATAGGAAGCTTCCAGAAGAGCGCCCGTGGCAGTACCATCGTGGCTGACCTGCAGGCACCAAGTTGGCCTGCGTGCTGTCGCTGGTGTGGCTCCACGGCCCTTCCTCTAGGCTTTCAAGCCCTTGTACATATTCAGGTGTTTCACCTGGGAAGGGTGGGAACAGTTCAGCAGCATCTGGCCTGGGGCTCAGCTCACGTTTACTCACAGAGGCCTCGGCACGGTCTCCCAGCTTTGCAATGAGGATGCTCCTTGCGTGGGCGGGCGGGGCTGCTGGCTGTGTGGGAGATGATTCCCCACCTCTGACCAATTTCAGAATTGTTTACCACTGGAGCAAGTGCCTTGGTACTGTTTTCCTCTGTATAATTCTTAGGTTCAGTTTTTTTTTCTTTTTTGGTTCAAGTTAGATTTTATTCCTCATTTATGTATTTATAGATATAAGCATGGAAATAATTCATTCGTATAAATACATCAGTGTGAATGGAAGAACTTTTTTTCTGTTTTATTTTTACATTTTATTTTTTAAAATTTTGAAATTTAATTTTAGTTATTTTTTTATACAGTAGGTTATTATTAGTTATCTATTTTATGCATAGACATGTATACAGGTCAATCCTAATCTCCCAACTCATCCCACCACCACCACCCCATGGCTTCCCCCACTTGGTGACCATACGTTTGTTCTCTACCTCTGTGTCTCTATTTCTGCCCTGCAAACCAGTTCATCTCTACCATTTTTCTAGGTTCCACATATAGGCATTAATATACAATATTTGTTTTTCTCTTTCTGACTTACTTCACTCTGTATGACAGTCTCTAGATCCATCAACTTCTCTACAAATGACCCAGTTTCATTCCTTTTTATGGCTGAGTAATATTCCATTTTGTATATGTACCACATCTTTATCCATTCGTCTGTCTGTGGGCATTTAGGTTGCTTCCATTACCTGGCTATTGTAAATAGTGCTGCAATGAACATTGTGGTGAATGTGTCTCTGTGATTTATGGTTTTCTCTGGGTATATGCCCAGAAGTGGGATTGCTGGATCCTATGGTAATTCTCTTTTTAGATTTTTAAAGGAACCTCCATACTGTTCTCCATAGTGACTGTATCAATTTACATTCCCACCAATAGCGGAAGAGGGTTCCTTTTGTCCACACCCTCCCCAGAGTTTGTTGTTTGTAGATTATCTGATGATGCCGATTCTAACAGGTGTGAGGTCTTACCTCATTGTAGTTTTGATTTGCATTTCTCTAATAATTAGTGATGTTGAGCAGCTTTTCATGTGCGTCTTGGCCATCTCTGTGTCTTCTTTGAAGAAACGTCTCTTTAGATCTTCTGCCCATTTTTGTATTGGGTTGTTTGTTTTATTAATATTAAGCTGCATGAGCTGTTTATATATATTGGAGATTAAAACTTTGTCCATTGATTCGTTTGTGAACATTTTCGCCCATTCTGAGGGTTGCCTTTCTCCATTCCCGTTTTTTTTAACAAAGAAAGAAACAAAGCAAAAGAACCAGAACACTAATGTGCGTGTAATATGCCTCTTGAAACTGTCGTTTTGAAATATGGACGTCTTTTGAATTTTCTGGTCGATATATGACCCCAGGATTTGTTTTCAGGGCAGGTGTCATTTACAGGCCTGTAATGATTTGGAATATCCACTGACCATTAGCGCTGGCATTAAACCTGCAGTTGTGTGAAACGGCCACAAGGTGGCAGCAGTTCTCCCTTACCAATTCTGGTTACTAGGGCAGCAGAGACTCAATGGAAGTCGTGTTCTAGATTGGAATGTAGAACGGAATGTGCCAGGAGAAAGCCCCTCAAGCTTGTCTCACTACTTCTTGTTCGTGTTCTTAATTTAATTTTTTATTTTTTATTACAGCAAGTTTGAGTACAACGTTTAGCTTGTTGTAGGTGTGCAAGAGGTGGTTCTTTTACACATATACATATGTCTGTTCTTCCTGGGATCCTTTTCCCATGTACGTTATGACAGAATGTTGAGTAGTCTTCTCTTGGTACTCCGTAGGTCTTTGGTGATTATATACGTCTACTGTGTTTGTATATGTCTGTTAACCCCAATATCGTAATGAATTCAATCCTCACACCTTTCCTTTGGTGAACCATAAGTTTGTTTAATGAATCTGTGATTGCCCTTCTCCGTGGAAATATCTGCCCTGGTATCAATTTATAGGTAACACCTATAAGTGCTATGATATGATATTTGTCTTTCACTTTCTGACTTACTCCAAGTCACGTGATTACCTCGAGACTCATCTACGGTGCTGCAAATGGCATTGTGTCCTTTTTCTCCTTGGCGAATATTCTGTCTTAGCGAGGTCCATTTTCTGCAATGTGATTCCCTGAGGGCTGAGGATTAGCTGACCTGGGCAGCCTGACCCTGCCGGCAAGCCCTCCCCAGGTGTGCCTGGGTTGAGGTCAATATAAACAGCACTCCAGGCAGCAATAGCCCCTGCAGCTGTGCCTGACTCCATATTCTCTGCCCCGTCAGCAGTCTCGGGGCTGTGCTGGTGGGAGGGTGTGAGGGTCCACGGCTTTGTGGGTGGCCCGGTGTGAGTGGGGCTCTGCTGGACTTTCGGCAGGAGTTGCCAGGCTGCCACCTGTAAAGAAGAGGATGTGTCACCCATAACTTCCACTGGAATATCTCTCCGGGCTGAGGTGAGGAAGGAAAAAAAGGAGTGGGGGCCGGGACAGGAGGGGTATCTCAGGCAGGGCAATAGAAAGCTTCCAGAAGAGCGCCCGTGGCAGTACCATCCTGGCTGACCTGCAGGCACCAAGTTGGCCTGCGTGCTGTCGCTGGTGTGGCTCCACGGCCCTTCCTCTAGGCTTTCAAGCCCTTGTACATATTCAGGTGTTTCACCTGGGAAGGGTGGGAACAGTTCAGCAGCATCTGGCCTGGGGCTCAGCTCACGTTTACTCACAGAGGCCTCGGCACGGTCTCCCAGCTTTGCAATGAGGATGCTCCTTGCGTGGGCGGGCGGAGCTGCTGGCTGTATGGGAGATGATTCCCCACCTCTGACCAATTTCCGAATTGTTTACCACTGGAGCAAGTGCCTTCGTAGTGTTTTCCTCTGTATAATTCTTAGGTTCAGTTTTATTTTCTTTTTTGGTTCAAGTTAGATTTTATTCCTCATTTATGTATTTATAGATATAAGCATGGAAATAATTCATTCGTATAAATACATCAGTGTGAATGGAAGAACTTTTTTTCTGTTTTATTTTTACATTTTATTTTTTAAAATTTTGAAATTTAATTTTAGTTATTTTTTTATACAGTAGGTTATTATTAGTTATCTATTTTATGCATAGACATGTATACAGGTCAATCCTAATCTCCAAACTCATCCCACCACCACCACCCCATGGCTTCCCCCACTTTGTGTCCATACGTTTGTTCTCTACCTCTGTGTCTCTATTTCTGCCCTGCAAACCAGTTCATCTCTACCATTTTTCTAGGTTCCACATATAGGCATTAATATACAATATTTGTTTTTCTCTTTCTGACTTACTTCACTCTGTATGACAGTCTCTAGATCCATCAACTTCTCTACAAATGACCCAGTTTCATTCCTTTTTATGGCTGAGTAATATTCCATTTTGTATATGTACCACATCTTTATCCATTCGTCTGTCTGTGGGCATTTAGGTTGCTTCCATTACCTGGCTATTGTAAATAGTGCTGCAATGAACATTGTGGTGAATGTGTCTCTGTGATTTATGGTTTTCTCTGGGTATATGCCCAGAAGTGGGATTGCTGGATCCTATGGTAATTCTCTTTTTAGTTTTTCAAAGGAACCTCCATACTGTTCTCCATAGTGACTGTATCAATTTACATTCCCACCAATAGCGGAAGAGGGTTCCTTTTGTCCACACCGTCCCCAGAATTTGTTGATTGTAGATTATCTGATGATTCCGATTCTAACAGGTGTGAGGTCTTACCTCATTGTAGTTTTGATTTGCATTTCTCTAATAATTAGTGATGTTGAGCAGCTTTTCATGTGCGTCTTGGCCATCTCTGTGTCTTCTTTGAAGAAACGTCTCTTTAGATCTTCTGCCCATTTTTGTATTGGGTTGTTTGTTTTATTAATATTAAGCTGCATGAGCTGTTTATATATATTGCAGATTAAACCTTTGTCCATTGATTCGTTTGTGAACGTTTTCGTCCATTCTGAGGGTTGCCTTTCTCCATTCCCTTTTTTTTTAACAAGGAAAGAAAGAAAGCAAAAGAAGCAGAACACTAATGTGCGTGAAATATGCCTCTTGAAACTGTCGTTTTGAAATATGGACGTCTTTTGAATTTTTTGGTCGATATATGACCCCAGGATTTGTTTTCAGGGCAGGTGTCATTTACAGGCCTGTAATGATTTGGAATATCCACTGACCATTAGCGCTGGCATTAAACCTGCAGTTGTGTGAAACGGCCACAAGGTGGCAGCAGTTCTCCCTTACCAAATCTGGTTACTAGGGCAGCAGAGCCTCAATGGAAGTCGTGTTCTAGATTAGAATGTAGAACGGAATGTGCCAGGAGAAAGCCCCTCAAGTTTGTCTCACTATTTCTTGTTCGTGTTCTTAATTTAATTTTTTATTTTTTATTACAGCAAATTTGAGTACAACGTTTAGCTTGTTGTAGGTGTGCAAGAGGTGGTTCTTTTACCCATATACTTATGTCTGCTCTTCCTGGGATCCTTTTCACATGTACGTTATGACAGAATGTTGATTAGTCTTCTCTTGGTACTCCGTAGGTCTTTGGTGATTATATACGTCTACTGTGTTTGTATATGTCTGTTAACCCCAATATCGTAATGAATTCAATCCTCACACCTTTCCTTTGGTGAACCATAAGTTTGTTTAATGAATCTGTGATTGCCCTTCTCCGTGGAAATATCTGCCCTGGTATCAATTTATAGGTAACACTATAAGTGATATGATATGATATGTGTCTTTCACTTTCTGACTTACTCCAAGTCACGTGATTACCTCGAGCCTCATCTACGGTGCTGCAAATGGCATTGTGTCCTTTTTCTCCATGGCGAATATTCTGTCTTAGCGAGGTTCATTTTCTGCAATGTGATTCCCTGAGGGCTGAGGATTAGCTGACCTGGGCAGCCTGACCCTGCCGGCAAGCCCTCCCCAGGTGTGCCTGGGTTGAGGTCAATATAAACAGCACTCCAGGCAGCAATAGCCCCTGCAGCTGTGCCTTACTCCATATTCTCTGCCCCGTCAGCAGTCTCGGGGCTGTGCTGGTGGGAGGGTGTGAGGGACCACGGCTTTGTGGGTGGCCCGGTGTGAGTGGGGCTCTGCTGGACTTTCGGCAGGAGTTGCCAGGCTGCCACCTGTAAAGAAGAGGATGTGTCACCCATAACTTCCACTGGAATATCTCTCCGGGCTGAGGTGAGGAAGGAAAAAAAGGAGTGGGGGCCGGGACAGGAGGGGTATCTCAGGCAGGGCAATAGAAAGCTTCCAGAAGAGCGCCCGTGGCAGTACCTTCCTGGCTGACCTGCAGGCACCAAGTTGGCCTGCGTGCTGTCGCTGGTGTGGCTCCACAGCCCTTCCTCTAGGCTTTCAAGCCCTTGTACATATTCAGGTGTTTCACCTGGGAAGGGTGGGAACAGTTCAGCAGCATCTGGCCTGGGGCTCAGCTCACGTTTACTCACAGAGGCCTCGGCACGGTCTCCCAGCTTTGCAATGAGGATGCTCCTTGCGTGGGCGGGCGGGGCTGCTGGCTGTATGGGAGATGATTCCCCACCTCTGACCAATTTCAGAATTGTTTACCACTGGAGCAAGTGCCTTGGTAGTGTTTTCCTCTGTATAATTCTTAGGTTCAGTTTTTTTTTCTTTTTTGGTTCAAGTTAGATTTTATTCCTCATTTATGTATTTATAGATATAAGCATGGAAATAATTCATTTGTATAAATACATCAGTGTGAATGGAAGAACTTTTTTTCTGTTTTATTTTTACATTTTATTTTTAAAAATTTTGAAATTTAATTTTAGTTATTTTTTTATACAGTAGGTTATTATTAGTTATCTATTTTATGCATAGACATGTATACAGGTCAATCCTAATCTCCCAACTCATCCCACCACCACCACCCCATGGCTTCCCCCACTTTGTGTCCATACGTTTGTTCTCTACCTCTGTGTCTCTATTTCTGCCCTGCAAACCAGTTCATCTCTACCATTTTTCTAGGTTCCACATATAGGCATTAATATACAATATTTGTTTTTCTCTTTCTGGCTTACTTGACTCTGTATGACAGTCTCTAGATCCATCAACTTCTCTACAAACGACCCAGTTTCATTCCTTTTTATGGCTGAGTAATATTCCATTTTATATATGTACCACATCTTTATCCATTCGTCTGTCTGTGGGCATTTATGTTGCTTCCATAACCTGGCTATTGTAAATAGTGCTGCAATGAACATTGTGGTGAATGTGTCTCTGTGATTTATGGTTTTCTCTGGGTATATGCCCAGAAGTGGGATTGCTGGATCCTATGGTAATTCTCTTTTTAGTTTTTTAAAGGAACCTCCATACTGTTCTCCATAGTGACTGTATCAATTTACATTCCCACCAATAGCGGAAGAGGGTTCCTTTTGTCCACACCCTCCCCAGAATTTGTTGTTTGTAGATTATCTGATGATGCCGATTCTAACAGGTGTGAGGTCTTACCTCATTGTAGTTTTGATTTGCATTTCTCTAATAATTAGTGATGTTGAGCCGCTTTTCATGTGCGTCTTGGCCATCTCTGTGTCTTCTTTGAAGAAACGTCTCTTTAGATCTTCTGCCCATTTTTGTATTGGGATGTTTGTTTTATTAGTATTAAGCTGCATGAGCTGTTTATATATATTGGAGATTAAACCTTTGTCCATTGATTCGTTTGTGAACGTTTTCTCCCATTCTGAGGGTTGCCTTTCTCCATTCCCGTTTTTTTTAACAAAGAAAGAAAGAAAGCAAAAGAAGCAGAACACTAATGTGCGTGAAATATGCCTCTTGAAACTGTCGTTTTGAAATATGGACGTCTTTTGAATTTTTTGGTCGATATATGACCCCAGGATTTGTTTTCAGGGCAGGTGTCATTTACAGGCCTGTAATGATTTGGAATATCCACTGACCATTAGCGCTGGCATTAAACCTGCAGTTGTGTGAAACGGCCACAAGGTGGCAGCAGTTCTCCCTTACCAAATCTGGTTACTAGGGCAGCAGAGCCTCAATGGAAGTCGTGTTCTAGATTGGAATGTAGAACGGAATGTGCCAGGAGAAAGCCCCTCAAGTTTGTCTCACTACTTCTTGTTCGTGTTCTTAATTTAATTTTTTATTTTTTATTACAGCAAGTTTGAGTACAACGTTTAGCTTGTTGTAGGTGTGCAAGAGGTGGTTCTTTTACACATATACATATGTCTGTTCTTCCTGGGATCCTTTTCCCATGTACGTTATGACAGAATGTTGAGTAGTCTACTCTTGGTACTCCGTAGGTCTTTGGTGATTATATACGTCTACTGTGTTTTTATCTGTCTGTTAACCCCAATATCGTAATGAATTCAATCCTCACACCTTTCCTTTGGTGAACCATAAGTTTGTTTAATGAATCTGTGATTGCCCTTCTCCGTGGAAATATCTGCCCTGGTATCAATTTATAGGTAACACCTATAAGTAATATGATATGATATGTGTCTTTCACATTCTGACTTACTCCAAGTCACGTGATTACCTCGAGACTCATCTACGGTGCTGCAAATGGCATTGTGTCCTTTTTCTCCTTGGCGAATATTCTGTCTTAGCGAGGTCCATTTTCTGCAATGTGATTCCCTGAGGGCTGAGGATTAGCTGACCTGGGCAGCCTGACCCTGCCGGCAAGCCCTCCCCAGGTGTGCCTGGGTTGAGGTCAATATAAACAGCACTCCAGGCAGCAATAGCCCCTGCAGCTGTGCCTGACTCCATATTCTCTGCCCCGTCAGCAGTCTCGGGGCTGTGCTGGTGGGAGGGTGTGAGGGTCCACGGCTTTGTGGGTGGCCCGGTGTGAGTGGGGCTCTGCTGGACTTTCGGCAGGAGTTGCCAGGCTGCCACCTGTAAAGAAGAGGATGTGTCACCCATAACTTCCACTGGAATATCTCTCCGGGCTGAGGTGAGGAAGGAAAAAAAGGAGTGGGGGCCGGGACAGGAGGGGTATCTCAGGCAGGGCAATAGAAAGCTTCCAGAAGAGCGCCCGTGGCAGTACCATCCTGGCTGACCTGCAGGCACCAAGTTGGCCTGCGTGCTGTCGCTGGTGTGGCTCCACGGCCCTTCCTCTAGGCTTTCAAGCCCTTGTACATATTCAGGTGTTTCACCTGGGAAGGGTGGGAACAGTTCAGCAGCATCTGGCCTGGGGCTCAGCTCACGTTTACTCACAGAGGCCTCGGCACGGTCTCCCAGCTTTGCAATGAGGATGCTCCTTGCGTGGGCGGGCGGGGCTGCTGGCTGTATGGGAGATGATTCCCCACCTCTGACCAATTTCAGAATTCTTTACCACTGGAGCAAGTGCCTTGGTAGTGTTTTCCTCTGTATAACTGTTAGGTTCAGTTTTTTTTTTTTTTTCATTTTGGTTCAAGTTAGATTTTATTCCTCATTTATGTATTTATAGATATAAGCATGGAAATAATTCATTCGTATAAATACATCAGTGTGAATGGAAGAACTTTTTTTCTGTTTTATTTTTACATTTTATTTTTAAAAATTTTGAAATTTAATTTTAGTTATTTTTTTATACAGTAGGTTATTATTAGTTATCTATTTTATGCATAGACATGTATACAGGTCAATCCTAATCTCCCAACTCATCCCACCACCACCACCCCATGGCTTCCCCCACTTTGTGTCCATACGTTTGTTCTCTACCTCTGTGTCTCTATTTCTGCCCTGCAAACCAGTTCATCTCCACCATTTTTCTAGGTTCCACATATAGGCATTAATATACAATATTTGTTTTTCTCTTTCTGACTTACTTCACTCTGTATGACAGTCTCTAGATCCATCAACTTCTCTACAAATGACCCAGTTTCATTCCTTTTTATGGCTGAGTAATATTCCATTTTGTATATGTACCACATCTTTATCCATTCGTCTGTCTGTGGGCATTTAGGTTGCTTCCATTACCTGGCTATTGTAAATAATGCTGCAATGAACATTGTGGTGAATGTGTCTCTGTGATTTATGGTTTTCTCTGGGTATATGCCCAGAAGTGGGATTGCTGGATCCTATGGTAATTCTCTTTTTAGTTTTTTAAAGGAACCTCCATACTGTTCTCCATAGTGACTGTATCAATTTACATTCCCACCAATAGCGGAAGAGGGTTCCTTTTGTCCACACCCTCCCCAGAGTTTGTTGTTTGTAGATTATCTGATGATGCCGATTCTAACAGGTGTGAGGTCTTACCTCATTGTAGTTTTGATTTGCATTTCTCTAATAATTAGTGATGTTGAGCAGCTTTTCATGTGCGTCTTGGCCATCTCTGTGTCTTCTTTGAAGAAACGTCTCTTTAGATCTTCTGCCCATTTTTGTATTGGGTTGTTTGTTTTATTAATATTAAGCTGCATGAGCTGTTTCTATATATTGGAGATTAAACCTTTGTCCATTGATTCGTTTGTGAACATTTTCGCCCATTCTGAGGGTTGCCTTTCTCCATTCCCGTTTTTTTTAACAAAGAAAGAAACAAAGCAAAAGAAGCAGAACACTAAAGTGCGTGTAATATGCCTCTTGAAACTGTCGTTTTGAAATATGGACGTCTTTTGAATTTTCTGGTCGATATATGACCCCAGGATTTGTTTTCAGGGCAGGTGTCATTTACAGGCCTGTAATGATTTGGAATATCCACTGACCATTAGCGCTGGCATTAAACCAGCAGTTGTGTGAAACGGCCACAAGGTGGCAGCAGTTCTCCCTTACCAATTCTGGTTACTAGGGCAGCAGAGACTCAATGGAAGTCGTGTTCTAGATTGGAATGTAGATCGGAATGTGCCAGGAGAAAGCCCCTCAAGTTTGTCTCACTACTTCTTGTTCGTGTTCTTAATTTAATTTTTTATTTTTTATTACAGCAAGTTTGAGTACAACGTTTAGCTTGTTGTAGGTGTGCAAGAGGTGGTTCTTTTACACATATACATATGTCTGTTCTTCCTGGGATCCTTTTCCCATGTACGTTATGACAGAATGTTGAGTAGTCTTCTCTTGGTACTCCGTAGGTCTTTGGTGATTTTATACGTCTACTGTGTTTGTATATGTCTGTTAACCCCAATATCGTAATGAATTCAATCCTCACACCTTTCCTTTGGTGAACCATAAGTTTGTTTAATGAATCTGTGATTGCCCTTCTCCGTGGAAATATCTGCCCTGGTATCAATTTATAGGTAACACCTATAAGTGCTATGATATGATATTTGTCTTTCACTTTCTGACTTACTCCAAGTCACGTGATTACCTCGAGACTCATCTACGGTGCTGCAAATGGCATTGTGTCCTTTTTCTCCTTGGCGAATATTCTGTCTTAGCGAGGTCCATTTTCTGCAATGTGATTCCCTGAGGGCTGAGGATTAGCTGACCTGGGCAGCCTGACCCTGCCGGCAAGCCCTCCCCAGGTGTGCCTGGGTTGAGGTCAATATAAACAGCACTCCAGGCAGCAATAGCCCCTGCAGCTGTGCCTGACTCCATATTCTCTGCCCCGTCAGCAGTCTCGGGGCTGTGCTGGTGGGAGGGTGTGAGGGTCCACGGCTTTGTGGGTGGCCCGGTGTGAGTGGGGCTCTGCTGGACTTTCGGCAGGAGTTGCCAGGCTGCCACCTGTAAGGAAGAGGATGTGTCACCCATAACTTCCACTGGAATATCTCTCCGGGCTGAGGTGAGGAAGGAAAAAAAGGAGTGGGGGCCGGGACAGGAGGGGTATCTCAGGCAGGGCAATAGAAAGCTTCCAGAAGTGCGCCCGTGGCAGTACCATCCTGGCTGACCTGCAGGCACCAAGTTGGCCTGCGTGCTGTCTCTGGTGTGGCTCCACGGCCCTTCCTCTAGGCTTTCAAGCCCTTGTACATATTCAGGTGTTTCACCTGGGAAGGGTGGGAACAGTTCAGCAGCATCTGGCCTGGGGCTCAGCTCACGTTTACTCACAGAGGCCTCGGCACGGTCTCCCAGCTTTGCAATGAGGATGCTCCTTGCGTGGGCGGGCGGGGCTGCTGGCTGTATGGGAGATGATTCCCCACCTCTGACCAATTTCCGAATTGTTTACCACTGGAGCAAGTGCCTTCGTAGTGTTTTCCTCTGTATAATTCTTAGGTTCAGTTTTATTTTCTTTTTTGGTTCAAGTTAGATTTTATTCCTCATTTATGTATTTATAGATATAAGCATGGAAATAATTCATTCGTATAAATACATCAGTGTGAATGGAAGAACTTTTTTTCTGTTTTATTTTTACATTTTATTTTTTAAAATTTTGAAATTTAATTTTAGTTATTTTTTTTATACAGTAGGTTATTATTAGTTATCTATTTTATGCATAGACATGTATACAGGTCAATCCTAATCTCCCAACTCATCCCACCACCACCACCCCATGGCTTCCCCCACTTTGTGTCCATACGTTTGTTCTCTACCTCTTTGTCTCTATTTCTGCCCTGCAAACCAGTTCATCTCTACCATTTTTCTAGGTTCCACATATAGGCATTAATATACAATATTTGTTTTTCTCTTTCTGGCTTACTTGACTCTGTATGACAGTCTCTAGATCCATCAACTTCTCTACAAATGACCCAGTTTCATTCCTTTTTATGGCTGAGTAATATTCCATTTTATATATGTACCACATCTTTATCCATTCGTCTGTCTGTGGGCATTTAGGTTGCTTCCATTACCTGGCTATTGTAAATAGTGCTGCAATGAACATTGTGGTGAATGTGTCTCTGTGATTTATGGTTTTCTCTGGGTATATGCCCAGAAGTGGGATTGCTGGATCCTATGGTAATTCTCTTTTTAGTTTTTTAAAGGAACCTCCATACTGTTCTCCATAGTGACTGTATCAATTTACATTCCCACCAATAGCGGAAGAGGGTTCCTTTTTTCCACACCGTCCCCAGAATTTGTTGATTGTAGATTATCTGATGATGCCGATTCTAACAGGTGTGAGGTCTTACCTCATTGTAGTTTTGATTTGCATTTCTCTAATAATTAGTGATGTTGAGCAGCTTTTCATGTGCGTCTTGGCCATCTCTGTGTCTTCTTTGAAGAAACGTCTCTTTAGATCTTCTGCCCATTTTTGTATTGGGTTGTTTGTTTTATTAATATTAAGCTGCATGAGCTGTTTATATATATTGGAGATTAAACCTTTGTCCATTGATTCGTTTGTGAACGTTTTCGCCCATTCTGAGGGTTGCCTTTCTCCATTCCCGTTCTTTTTAACAAAGAAAGAAAGAAAGCAAAAGAAGCAGAACACTAATGTGCGTGTAATATGCCTCTTGAAACTGTCGTTTTGAAATATGGACGTCTTTTGAATTTTTTGGTCGATATATGACCCCAGGATTTGTTTTCAGGGCAGGTGTCATTTACAGGCCTGTAATGATTTGGAATATCCACTGACCATTAGCGCTGGCATTAAACCTGCAGTTGTGTGAAACGGCCACAAGGTGGCAGCAGTTCTCCCTTACGAATTCTGGTTACTAGGGCAGCAGAGACTCAATGGAAGTCGTGTTCTAGATTGGAATGTAGAACGGAAAGTGCCAGGAGAATGCCCCTCAAGTTTGTCTCACTACTTCTTGTTCGTGTTCTTAATTTAATTTTTTATTTTTTATTACAGCAAGTTTGAGTACAACGTTTAGCTTGTTGTAGGTGTGCAAGAGGTGGTTCTTTTACACATATACATATGTCTGTTCTTCCTGGGATCCTTTTCCCATGTACGTTATGACAGAATGTTGAGTAGTCTTCTCTTGGTACTCCGTAGGTCTTTGGTGATTATATACGTCTACTGTGTTTGTATATGTCTGTTAACCCCAATATCGTAATGAATTCAATCCTCACACCTTTCCTTTGGTGAACCATAAGTTTGTTTAATGAATCTGTGATTGCCCTTCTCCGTGGAAATATCTGCCCTGGTATCAATTTATAGGTAACACCTATAAGTGCTATGATATGATATTTGTCTTTCACTTTCTGACTTACTCCAAGTCACGTGATTACCTCGAGACTCATCTACGGTGCTGCAAATGGCATTGTGTCCTTTTTCTCCTTGGCGAATATTCTGTCTTAGCGAGGTCCATTTTCTGCAATGTGATTCCCTGAGGGCTGAGGATTAGCTGACCTGGGCAGCCTGACCCTGCCGGCAAGCCCTCCCCAGGTGTGCCTGGGTTGAGGTCAATATAAACAGCACTCCAGGCAGCAATAGCCCCTGCAGCTGTGCCTGACTCCATATTCTCTGCCCCGTCAGCAGTCTCGGGGCTGTGCTGGTGGGAGGGTGTGAGGGTCCACGGCTTTGTGGGTGGCCCGGTGTGAGTGGGGCTCTGCTGGACTTTCGGCAGGAGTTGCCAGGCTGCCACCTGTAAAGAAGAGGATGTGTCACCCATAACTTCCACTGGAATATCTCTCCGGGCTGAGGTGAGGAAGGAAAAAAAGGAGTGGGGGCCGGGACAGGAGGGGTATCTCAGGCAGGGCAATAGAAAGCTTCCAGAAGAGCGCCCGTGGCAGTACCATCCTGGCTGACCTGCAGGCACCAAGTTGGCCTGCGTGCTGTCGCTGGTGTGGCTCCACGGCCCTTCCTCTAGGCTTTCAAGCCCTTGTACATATTCAGGTGTTTCACCTGGGAAGGGTGGGAACAGTTCAGCAGCATCTGGCCTGGGGCTCAGCTCACGTTTACTCACAGAGGCCTCGGCACGGTCTCCCAGCTTTGCAATGAGGATGCTCCTTGCGTGGGCGGGCGGGGCTGCTGGCTGTATGGGAGATGATTCCCCACCTCTGACCAATTTCAGAATTGTTTACCACTGGAGCAAGTGCCTTGGTAGTGTTTTCCTCTGTATAATTCTTAGGTTCAGTTTTTTTTTCTTTTTTGGTTCAAGTTAGATTTTATTCCTCATTTATGTATTTATAGATATAAGCATGGAAATAATTCATTCGTATAAATACATCAGTGTGAATGGAAGAACTTTTTTTCTGTTTTATTTTTACATTTTATTTTTTAAAATTTTGAAATTTAATTTTAGTTATTTTTTTTATACAGTAGGTTATTATTAGTTATCTATTTTATGCATAGACATGTATACAGGTCAATCCTAATCTCCCAACTCATCCCACCACCACCACCCCATGGCTTCCCCCACTTTGTGTCCATACGTTTGTTCTCTACCTCTGTGTCTCTATTTCTGCCCTGCAAACCAGTTCATCTCCACCATTTTTCTAGGTTCCACATATAGGCATTAATATACAATATTTGTTTTTCTCTTTCTGACTTACTTCACTCTGTATGACAGTCTCTAGATCCATCAACTTCTCTACAAATGACCCAGTTTCATTCCTTTTTATGGCTGAGTAATATTCCATTTTGTATATGTACCACATCTTTATCCATTCGTCTGTCTGTGGGCATTTAGGTTGCTTCCATTACCTGGCTATTGTAAATAGTGCTGCAATGAACATTGTGGTGAATGTGTCTCTGTGATTTATGGTTTTCTCTGGGTATATGCCCAGAAGTGGGATTGCTGGATCCTATGGTAATTCTCTTTTTAGTTTTTTAAAGGAACCTCCATACTGTTCTCCATAGTGACTGTATCAATTTACATTCCCACCAATAGCGGAAGAGGGTTCCTTTTGTCCACACCCTCCCCAGAGTTTGTTGTTTGTAGATTATCTGATGATGCCGATTCTAACAGGTGTGAGGTCTTACCTCATTGTAGTTTTGATTTGCATTTCTCTAATAATTAGTGATGTTGAGCAGCTTTTCATGTGCGTCTTGGCCATCTCTGTGTCTTCTTTGAAGAAACGTCTCTTTAGATCTTCTGCCCATTTTTGTATTGGGTTGTTTGTTTTATTAATATTAAGCTGCATGAGCTGTTTATATATATTGGAGATTAAACCTTTGTCCATTGATTCGTTTGTGAACGTTTTCGCCCATTCTGAGGGTTGCCTTTCTCCATTCCCGTTCTTTTTAACAAAGAAAGAAAGAAAGCAAAAGAAGCAGAACACTAATGTGCGTGTAATATGCCTCTTGAAACTGTCGTTTTGAAATATGGACGTCTTTTGAATTTTTTGGTCGATACATGACCCCAGGATTTGTTTTCAGGGCAGGTGTCATTTACAGGCCTGTAATGATTTGGAATATCCACTGACCATTAGCGCTGGCATTAAACCTGCAGTTGTGTGAAACGGCCACAAGGTGGCAGCAGTTCTCCCTTACGAATTCTGGTTACTAGGGCAGCAGAGACTCAATGGAAGTCGTGTTCTAGATTGGAATGTAGAACGGAAAGTGCCAGGAGAAAGCCCCTCAAGTTTGTCTCACTACTTCTTGTTCGTGTTCTTAATTTAATTTTTTATTTTTTATTACAGCAAGTTTGAGTACAACGTTTAGCTTGTTGTAGGTGTGCAAGAGGTGGTTCTTTTACACATATACATATGTCTGTTCTTCCTGGGATCCTTTTCCCATGTACGTTATGACAGAATGTTGAGTAGTCTTCTCTTGGTACTCCGTAGGTCTTTGGTAATTATATACGTCTACTGTGTTTGTATATGTCTGTTAACCCCAATATCGTAATGAATTCAATCCTCACACCTTTCCTTTGGTGAACCATAAGTTTGTTTAATGAATCTGTGATTGCCCTTCTCCGTGGAAATATCTGCCCTGGTATCAATTTATAGGTAACACCTATAAGTGCTATGATATGATATTTGTCTTTCACTTTCTGACTTACTCCAAGTCACGTGATTACCTCGAGACTCATCTACGGTGCTGCAAATGGCATTGTGTCCTTTTTCTCCTTGGCGAATATTCTGTTTTAGCGAGGTCCATTTTCTGCAATGTGATTCCCTGAGGGCTGAGGATTAGCTGACCTGGGCAGCCTGACCCTGCCGGCAAGCCCTCCCCAGGTGTGCCTGGGTTGAGGTCAATATAAACAGCACTCCAGGCAGCAATAGCCCCTGCAGCTGTGCCTGACTCCATATTCTCTGCCCCGTCAGCAGTCTCGGGGCTGTGCTGGTGGGAGGGTGTGAGGGTCCACGGCTTTGTGGGTGGCCCGGTGTGAGTGGGGCTCTGCTGGACTTTCGGCAGGAGTTGCCAGGCTGCCACCTGTAAAGAAGAGGATGTGTCACCCATAACTTCCACTGGAATATCTCTCCGGGCTGAGGTGAGGAAGGAAAAAAAGGAGTGGGGGCCGGGACAGGAGGGGTATCTCAGGCAGGGCAATAGAAAGCTTCCAGAAGAGCGCCCGTGGCAGTACCATCCTGGCTGACCTGCAGGCACCAAGTTGGCCTGCGTGCTGTCGCTGGTGTGGCTCCACGGCCCTTCCTCTAGGCTTTCAAGCCCTTGTACATATTCAGGTGTTTCACCTGGGAAGGGTGGGAACAGTTCAGCAGCATCTGGCCTGGGGCTCAGCTCACGTTTACTCACAGAGGCCTCGGCACGGTCTCCCAGCTTTGCAATGAGGATGCTCCTTGCGTGGGCGGGCGGGGCTGCTGGCTGTATGGGAGATGATTCCCCACCTCTGACCAATTTCAGAATTGTTTACCACTGGAGCAAGTGCCTTGGTAGTGTTTTCCTCTGTATAATTCTTAGGTTCAGTTTTTTTTTCTTTTTTGGTTCAAGTTAGATTTTATTCCTCATTTATGTATTTATAGATATAAGCATGGAAATAATTCATTCGTATAAATACATCAGTGTGAATGGAAGAACTTTTTTTCTGTTTTATTTTTACATTTTATTTTTTAAAATTTTGAAATTTAATTTTAGTTATTTTTTTTATACAGTAGGTTATTATTAGTTATCTATTTTATGCATAGACATGTATACAGGTCAATCCTAATCTCCCAACTCATCCCACCACCACCACCCCATGGCTTCCCCCACTTTGTGTCCATACGTTTGTTCTCTACCTCTGTGTCTCTATTTCTGCCCTGCAAACCAGTTCATCTCCACCATTTTTCTAGGTTCCACATATAGGCATTAATATACAATATTTGTTTTTCTCTTTCTGACTTACTTCACTCTGTATGACAGTCTCTAGATCCATCAACTTCTCTACAAATGACCCAGTTTCATTCCTTTTTATGGCTGAGTAATATTCCATTTTGTATATGTACCACATCTTTATCCATTCGTCTGTCTGTGGGCATTTAGGTTGCTTCCATTACCTGGCTATTGTAAATAGTGCTGCAATGAACATTGTGGTGAATGTGTCTCTGTGATTTATGGTTTTCTCTGGGTATATGCCCAGAAGTGGGATTGCTGGATCCTATGGTAATTCTCTTTTTAGTTTTTTAAAGGAACCTCCATACTGTTCTCCATAGTGACTGTATCAATTTACATTCCCACCAATAGCGGAAGAGGGTTCCTTTTGTCCACACCCTCCCCAGAGTTTGTTGTTTGTAGATTATCTGATGATGCCGATTCTAACAGGTGTGAGGTCTTACCTCATTGTAGTTTTGATTTGCATTTCTCTAATAATTAGTGATGTTGAGCAGCTTTTCATGTGCGTCTTGGCCATCTCTGTGTCTTCTTTGAAGAAACGTCTCTTTAGATCTTCTGCCCATTTTTGTATTGGGTTGTTTGTTTTATTAATATTAAGCTGCATGAGCTGTTTATATATATTGGAGATTAAAACTTTGTCCATTGATTCGTTTGTGAACGTTTTCGCCCATTCTGAGGGTTGCCTTTCTCCATTCCCGTTTTTTTTAACAAAGAAAGAAACAAAGCAAAAGAAGCAGAACACTAATGTGCGTGTAATATGCCTCTTGAAACTGTCGTTTTGAAATATGGACGTCTTTTGAATTTTTTGGTCGATATATGACCCCAGGATTTGTTTTCAGGGCAGGTGTCATTTACAGGCCTGTAATGATTTGGAATATCCACTGACCATTAGCGCTGGCATTAAACCTGCAGTTGTGTGAAACGGCCACAAGGTGGCAGCAGTTCTCCCTTACGAATTCTGGTTACTAGGGCAGCAGAGACTCAATGGAAGTCGTGTTCTAGATTGGAATGTAGAACGGAAAGTGCCAGGAGAATGCCCCTCAAGTTTGTCTCACTACTTCTTGTTCGTGTTCTTAATTTAATTTTTTATTTTTTATTACAGCAAGTTTGAGTACAACGTTTAGCTTGTTGTAGGTGTGCAAGAGGTGGTTCTTTTACACATATACATATGTCTGTTCTTCCTGGGATCCTTTTCCCATGTACGTTATGACAGAATGTTGAGTAGTCTTCTCTTGGTACTCCGTAGGTCTTTGGTGATTATATACGTCTACTGTGTTTGTATATGTCTGTTAACCCCAATATCGTAATGAATTCAATCCTCACACCTTTCCTTTGGTGAACCATAAGTTTGTTTAATGAATCTGTGATTGCCCTTCTCCGTGGAAATATCTTCCCTGGTATCAATTTATAGGTAACACCTATAAGTGCTATGATATGATATTTGTCTTTCACTTTCTGACTTACTCCAAGTCACGTGATTACCTCGAGACTCATCTACGGTGCTGCAAATGGCATTGTGTCCTTTTTCTCCTTGGCGAATATTCTGTCTTAGCGAGGTCCATTTTCTGCAATGTGATTCCCTGAGGGCTGAGGATTAGCTGACCTGGGCAGCCTGACCCTGCCGGCAAGCCCTCCCCAGGTGTGCCTGGGTTGAGGTCAATATAAACAGCACTCCAGGCAGCAATAGCCCCTGCAGCTGTGCCTGACTCCATATTCTCTGCCCCGTCAGCAGTCTCGGGGCTGTGCTGGTGGGAGGGTGTGAGGGTCCACGGCTTTGTGGGTGGCCCGGTGTGAGTGGGGCTCTGCTGGACTTTCGGCAGGAGTTGCCAGGCTGCCACCTGTAAAGAAGAGGATGTGTCACCCATAACTTCCACTGGAATATCTCTCCGGGCTGAGGTGAGGAAGGAAAAAAAGGAGTGGGGGCCGGGACAGGAGGGGTATCTCAGGCAGGGCAATAGAAAGCTTCCAGAAGAGCGCCCGTGGCAGTACCATCCTGGCTGACCTGCAGGCACCAAGTTGGCCTGCGTGCTGTCGCTGGTGTGGCTCCACGGCCCTTCCTCTAGGCTTTCAAGCCCTTGTACATATTCAGGTGTTTCACCTGGGAAGGGTGGGAACAGTTCAGCAGCATCTGGCCTGGGGCTCAGCTCACGTTTACTCACAGAGGCCTCGGCACGGTCTCCCAGCTTTGCAATGAGGATGCTCCTTGCGTGGGCGGGCGGGGCTGCTGGCTGTATGGGAGATGATTCCCCACCTCTGACCAATTTCAGAATTGTTTACCACTGGAGCAAGTGCCTTGGTAGTGTTTTCCTCTGTATAATTCTTAGGTTCAGTTTTTTTTTCTTTTTTGGTTCAAGTTAGATTTTATTCCTCATTTATGTATTTATAGATATAAGCATGGAAATAATTCATTCGTATAAATACATCAGTGTGAATGGAAGAACTTTTTTTCTGTTTTATTTTTACATTTTATTTTTTAAAATTTTGAAATTTAATTTTAGTTATTTTTTTTATACAGTAGGTTATTATTAGTTATCTATTTTATGCATAGACATGTATACAGGTCAATCCTAATCTCCCAACTCATCCCACCACCACCACCCCATGGCTTCCCCCACTTTGTGTCCATACGTTTGTTCTCTACCTCTGTGTCTCTATTTCTGCCCTGCAAACCAGTTCATCTCCACCATTTTTCTAGGTTCCACATATAGGCATTAATATACAATATTTGTTTTTCTCTTTCTGACTTACTTCACTCTGTATGACAGTCTCTAGATCCATCAACTTCTCTACAAATGACCCAGTTTCATTCCTTTTTATGGCTGAGTAATATTCCATTTTGTATATGTACCACATCTTTATCCATTCGTCTGTCTGTGGGCATTTAGGTTGCTTCCATTACCTGGCTATTGTAAATAGTGCTGCAATGAACATTGTGGTGAATGTGTCTCTGTGATTTATGGTTTTCTCTGGGTATATGCCCAGAAGTGGGATTGCTGGATCCTATGGTAATTCTCTTTTTAGTTTTTTAAAGGAACCTCCATACTGTTCTCCATAGTGACTGTATCAATTTACATTCCCACCAATAGCGGAAGAGGGTTCCTTTTGTCCACACCCTCCCCAGAGTTTGTTGTTTGTAGATTATCTGATGATGCCGATTCTAACAGGTGTGAGGTCTTACCTCATTGTAGTTTTGATTTGCATTTCTCTAATAATTAGTGATGTTGAGCAGCTTTTCATGTGCGTCTTGGCCATCTCTGTGTCTTCTTTGAAGAAACGTCTCTTTAGATCTTCTGCCCATTTTTGTATTGGGTTGTTTGTTTTATTAATATTAAGCTGCATGAGCTGTTTATATATATTGGAGATTAAAACTTTGTCCATTGATTCGTTTGTGAACATTTTCGCCCATTCTGAGGGTTGCCTTTCTCCATTCCCGTTTTTTTTAACAAAGAAAGAAACAAAGCAAAAGAAGCAGAACACTAATGTGCGTGTAATATGCCTCTTGAAACTGTCGTTTTGAAATATGGACGTCTTTTGAATTTTCTGGTCGATATATGACCCCAGGATTTGTTTTCAGGGCAGGTGTCATTTACAGGCCTGTAATGATTTGGAATATCCACTGACCATTAGCGCTGGCATTAAACCTGCAGTTGTGTGAAACGGCCACAAGGTGGCAGCAGTTCTCCCTTACCAATTCTGGTTACTAGGGCAGCAGAGACTCAATGGAAGTCGTGTTCTAGATTGGAATGTAGAACGGAATGTGCCAGGAGAAAGCCCCTCAAGTTTGTCTCACTACTTCTTGTTCGTGTTCTTAATTTAATTTTTTATTTTTTATTACAGTAAGTTTGAGTACAACGTTTAGCTTGTTGTAGGTGTGCAAGAGGTGGTTCTTTTACACATATACATATGTCTGTTCTTCCTGGGATCCTTTTCCCATGTACGTTATGACAGAATGTTGAGTAGTCTTCTCTTGGTACTCCGTAGGTCTTTGGTGATTATATACGTCTACTGTGTTTGTATATGTCTGTTAACCCCAATATCGTAATGAATTCAATCCTCACACCTTTCCTTTGGTGAACCATAAGTTTGTTTAATGAATCTGTGATTGCCCTTCTCCGTGGAAATATCTGCCCTGGTATCAATTTATAGGTAACACCTATAAGTGCTATGATATGATATTTGTCTTTCACTTTCTGACTTACTCCAAGTCACGTGATTACCTCGAGACTCATCTACGGTGCTGCAAATGGCATTGTGTCCTTTTTCTCCTTGGCGAATATTCTGTCTTAGCGAGGTCCATTTTCTGCAATGTGATTCCCTGAGGGCTGAGGATTAGCTGACCTGGGCAGCCTGACCCTGCCGGCAAGCCCTCCCCAGGTGTGCCTGGGTTGAGGTCAATATAAACAGCACTCCAGGCAGCAATAGCCCCTGCAGCTGTGCCTGACTCCATATTCTCTGCCCCGTCAGCAGTCTCGGGGCTGTGCTGGTGGGAGGGTGTGAGGGTCCACGGCTTTGTGGGTGGCCCAGTGTGAGTGGGGCTCTGCTGGACTTTCTGCAGGAGTTGCCAGGCTGCCACCTGTAAAGAAGAGGATGTGTCACCCATAACTTCCACTGGAATATCTCTCCGGGCTGAGGTGAGGAAGGAAAAAAAGGAGTGGGGGCCGGGACAGGAGGGGTATCTCAGGCAGGGCAATAGAAAGCTTCCAGAAGAGCGCCCGTGGCAGTACCATCCTGGCTGACCTGCAGGCACCAAGTTGGCCTGCGTGCTGTCGCTGGTGTGGCTCCACGGCCCTTCCTCTAGGCTTTCAAGCCCTTGTACATATTCAGGTGTTTCACCTGGGAAGGGTGGGAACAGTTCAGCAGCATCTGGCCTGGGGCTCAGCTCACGTTTACTCACAGAGGCCTCGGCACGGTCTCCCAGCTTTGCAATGAGGATGCTCCTTGCGTGGGCGGGCGGGGCTGCTGGCTGTATGGGAGATGATTCCCCACCTCTGACCAATTTCAGAATTGTTTACCACTGGAGCAAGTGCCTTGGTAGTGTTTTCCTCTGTATAATTCTTAGGTTCAGTTTTTTTTTCTTTTTTGGTTCAAGTTAGATTTTATTCCTCATTTATGTATTTATAGATATAAGCATGGAAATAATTCATTCGTATAAATACATCAGTGTGAATGGAAGAACTTTTTTTCTGTTTTATTTTTACATTTTATTTTTTAAAATTTTGAAATTTAATTTTAGTTATTTTTTTTATACAGTAGGTTATTATTAGTTATCTATTTTATGCATAGACATGTATATAGGTCAATCCTAATCTCCCAACTCATCCCACCACCACCACCCCATGGCTTCCCCCACTTTGTGTCCATACGTTTGTTCTCTACCTCTGTGTCTCTATTTCTGCCCTGCAAACCAGTTCATCTCCACCATTTTTCTAGGTTCCACATATAGGCATTAATATACAATATTTGTTTTTCTCTTTCTGACTTACTTCACTCTGTATGACAGTCTCTAGATCCATCAACTTCTCTACAAATGACCCAGTTTCATTCCTTTTTATGGCTGAGTAATATTCCATTTTGTATATGTACCACATCTTTATCCATTCGTCTGTCTGTGGGCATTTAGGTTGCTTCCATTACCTGGCTATTGTAAATAGTGCTGCAATGAACATTGTGGTGAATGTGTCTCTGTGATTTATGGTTTTCTCTGGGTATATGCCCAGAAGTGGGATTGCTGGATCCTATGGTAATTCTCTTTTTAGTTTTTTAAAGGAACCTCCATACTGTTCTCCATAGTGACTGTATCAATTTACATTCCCACCAATAGCGGAAGAGGGTTCCTTTTGTCCACACCCTCCCCAGAGTTTGTTGTTTGTAGATTATCTGATGATGCCGATTCTAACAGGTGTGAGGTCTTACCTCATTGTAGTTTTGATTTGCATTTCTCTAATAATTAGTGATGTTGAGCAGCTTTTCATGTGCGTCTTGGCCATCTCTGTGTCTTCTTTGAAGAAACGTCTCTTTAGATCTTCTGCCCATTTTTGTATTGGGTTGTTTGTTTTATTAATATTAAGCTGCATGAGCTGTTTATATATATTGGAGATTAAACCTTTGTCCATTGATTCGTTTGTGAACGTTTTCGCCCATTCTGAGGGTTGCCTTTCTCCATTCCCGTTCTTTTTAACAAAGAAAGAAAGAAAGCAAAAGAAGCAGAACACTAATGTGCGTGTAATATGCCTCTTGAAACTGTCGTTTTGAAATATGGACGTCTTTTGAATTTTTTGGTCGATATATGACCCCAGGATTTGTTTTCAGGGCAGGTGTCATTTACAGGCCTGTAATGATTTGGAATATCCACTGACCATTAGCGCTGGCATTAAACCTGCAGTTGTGTGAAACGGCCACAAGGTGGCAGCAGTTCTCCCTTACGAATTCTGGTTACTAGGGCAGCAGAGACTCAATGGAAGTCGTGTTCTAGATTGGAATGTAGAACGGAAAGTGCCAGGAGAATGCCCCTCAAGTTTGTCTCACTACTTCTTGTTCGTGTTCTTAATTTAATTTTTTATTTTTTATTACAGCAAGTTTGAGTACAACGTTTAGCTTGTTGTAGGTGTGCAAGAGGTGGTTCTTTTACACATATACATATGTCTGTTCTTCCTGGGATCCTTTTCCCATGTACGTTATGACAGAATGTTGAGTAGTCTTCTCTTGGTACTCCGTAGGTCTTTGGTGATTATATACGTCTACTGTGTTTGTATATGTCTGTTAACCCCAATATCGTAATGAATTCAATCCTCACACCTTTCCTTTGGTGAACCATAAGTTTGTTTAATGAATCTGTGATTGCCCTTCTCCGTGGAAATATCTGCCCTGGTATCAATTTATAGGTAACACCTATAAGTGCTATGATATGATATTTGTCTTTCACTTTCTGACTTACTCCAAGTCACGTGATTACCTCGAGACTCATCTACGGTGCTGCAAATGGCATTGTGTCCTTTTTCTCCTTGGCGAATATTCTGTCTTAGCGAGGTCCATTTTCTGCAATGTGATTCCCTGAGGGCTGAGGATTAGCTGACCTGGGCAGCCTGACCCTGCCGGCAAGCCCTCCCCAGGTGTGCCTGGGTTGAGGTCAATATAAACAGCACTCCAGGCAGCAATAGCCCCTGCAGCTGTGCCTGACTCCATATTCTCTGCCCCGTCAGCAGTCTCGGGGCTGTGCTGGTGGGAGGGTGTGAGGGTCCACGGCTTTGTGGGTGGCCCGGTGTGAGTGGGGCTCTGCTGGACTTTCGGCAGGAGTTGCCAGGCTGCCACCTGTAAAGAAGAGGATGTGTCACCCATAACTTCCACTGGAATATCTCTCCGGGCTGAGGTGAGGAAGGAAAAAAAGGAGTGGGGGCCGGGACAGGAGGGGTATCTCAGGCAGGGCTATAGAAAGCTTCCAGAAGAGCGCCCGTGGCCAGTACCATCCTGGCTGACCTGCAGGCACCAAGTTGGCCTGCGTGCTGTCGCTGGTGTGGCTCCACGGCCCTTCCTCTAGGCTTTCAAGCCCTTGTACATATTCAGGTGTTTCACCTGGGAAGGGTGGGAACAGTTCAGCAGCATCTGGCCTGGGGCTCAGCTCACGTTTACTCACAGAGGCCTCGGCACGGTCTCCCAGCTTTGCAATGAGGATGCTCCTTGCGTGGGCGGGCGGGGCTGCTGGCTGTATGGGAGATGATTCCCCACCTCTGACCAATTTCAGAATTGTTTACCACTGGAGCAAGTGCCTTGGTAGTGTTTTCCTCTGTATAATTCTTAGGTTCAGTTTTTTTTTCTTTTTTGGTTCAAGTTAGATTTTATTCCTCATTTATGTATTTATAGATATAAGCATGGAAATAATTCATTCGTATAAATACATCAGTGTGAATGGAAGAACTTTTTTTCTGTTTTATTTTTACATTTTATTTTTTAAAATTTTGAAATTTAATTTTAGTTATTTTTTTTATACAGTAGGTTATTATTAGTTATCTATTTTATGCATAGACATGTATACAGGTCAATCCTAATCTCCCAACTCATCCCACCACCACCACCCCATGGCTTCCCCCACTTTGTGTCCATACGTTTGTTCTCTACCTCTGTGTCTCTATTTCTGCCCTGCAAACCAGTTCATCTCCACCATTTTTCTAGGTTCCACATATAGGCATTAATATACAATATTTGTTTTTCTCTTTCTGACTTACTTCACTCTGTATGACAGTCTCTAGATCCATCAACTTCTCTACAAATGACCCAGTTTCATTCCTTTTTATGGCTGAGTAATATTCCATTTTGTATATGTACCACATCTTTATCCATTCGTCTGTCTGTGGGCATTTAGGTTGCTTCCATTACCTGGCTATTGTAAATAGTGCTGCAATGAACATTGTGGTGAATGTGTCTCTGTGATTTATGGTTTTCTCTGGGTATATGCCCAGAAGTGGGATTGCTGGATCCTATGGTAATTCTCTTTTTAGTTTTTTAAAGGAACCTCCATACTGTTCTCCATAGTGACTGTATCAATTTACATTCCCACCAATAGCGGAAGAGGGTTCCTTTTGTCCACACCCTCCCCAGAGTTTGTTGTTTGTAGATTATCTGATGATGCCGATTCTAACAGGTGTGAGGTCTTACCTCATTGTAGTTTTGATTTGCATTTCTCTAATAATTAGTGATGTTGAGCAGCTTTTCATGTGCGTCTTGGCCATCTCTGTGTCTTCTTTGAAGAAACGTCTCTTTAGATCTTCTGCCCATTTTTGTATTGGGTTGTTTGTTTTATTAATATTAAGCTGCATGAGCTGTTTATATATATTGGAGATTAAACCTTTGTCCATTGATTCGTTTGTGAACGTTTTCGCCCATTCTGAGGGTTGCCTTTCTCCATTCCCGTTCTTTTTAACAAAGAAAGAAAGAAAGCAAAAGAAGCAGAACACTAATGTGCGTGTAATATGCCTCTTGAAACTGTCGTTTTGAAATATGGACGTCTTTTGAATTTTTTGGTCGATATATGACCCCAGGATTTGTTTTCAGGGCAGGTGTCATTTACAGGCCTGTAATGATTTGGAATATCCACTGACCATTAGCGCTGGCATTAAACCTGCAGTTGTGTGAAACGGCCACAAGGTGGCAGCAGTTCTCCCTTACGAATTCTGGTTACTAGGGCAGCAGAGACTCAATGGAAGTCGTGTTCTAGATTGGAATGTAGAACGGAAAGTGCCAGGAGAATGCCCCTCAAGTTTGTCTCACTACTTCTTGTTCGTGTTCTTAATTTAATTTTTTATTTTTTATTACAGCAAGTTTGAGTACAACGTTTAGCTTGTTGTAGGTGTGCAAGAGGTGGTTCTTTTACACATATACATATGTCTGTTCTTCCTGGGATCCTTTTCCCATGTACGTTATGACAGAATGTTGAGTAGTCTTCTCTTGGTACTCCGTAGGTCTTTGGTGATTATATACGTCTACTGTGTTTGTATATGTCTGTTAACCCCAATATCGTAATGAATTCAATCCTCACACCTTTCCTTTGGTGAACCATAAGTTTGTTTAATGAATCTGTGATTGCCCTTCTCCGTGGAAATATCTTCCCTGGTATCAATTTATAGGTAACACCTATAAGTGCTATGATATGATATTTGTCTTTCACTTTCTGACTTACTCCAAGTCACGTGATTACCTCGAGACTCATCTACGGTGCTGCAAATGGCATTGTGTCCTTTTTCTCCTTGGCGAATATTCTGTCTTAGCGAGGTCCATTTTCTGCAATGTGATTCCCTGATGGCTGAGGATTAGCTGACCTGGGCAGCCTGACCCTGCCGGCAAGCCCTCCCCAGGTGTGCCTGGGTTGAGGTCAATATAAACAGCACTCCAGGCAGCAATAGCCCCTGCAGCTGTGCCTGACTCCATATTCTCTGCCCCGTCAGCAGTCTCGGGGCTGTGCTGGTGGGAGGGTGTGAGGGTCCACGGCTTTGTGGGTGGCCCGGTGTGAGTGGGGCTCTGCTGGACTTTCGGCAGGAGTTGCCAGGCTGCCACCTGTAAAGAAGAGGATGTGTCACCCATAACTTCCACTGGAATATCTCTCCGGGCTGAGGTGAGGAAGGAAAAAAAGGAGTGGGGGCCGGGACAGGAGGGGTATCTCAGGCAGGGCAATAGAAAGCTTCCAGAAGAGCGCCCGTGGCAGTACCATCCTGGCTGACCTGCAGGCACCAAGTTGGCCTGCGTGCTGTCGCTGGTGTGGCTCCACGGCCCTTCCTCTAGGCTTTCAAGCCCTTGTACATATTCAGGTGTTTCACCTGGGAAGGGTGGGAACAGTTCAGCAGCATCTGGCCTGGGGCTCAGCTCACGTTTACTCACAGAGGCCTCGGCACGGTCTCCCAGCTTTGCAATGAGGATGCTCCTTGCGTGGGCGGGCGGGGCTGCTGGCTGTATGGGAGATGATTCCCCACCTCTGACCAATTTCAGAATTGTTTACCACTGGAGCAAGTGCCTTGGTAGTGTTTTCCTCTGTATAATTCTTAGGTTCAGTTTTTTTTTCTTTTTTGGTTCAAGTTAGATTTTATTCCTCATTTATGTATTTATAGATATAAGCATGGAAATAATTCATTCGTATAAATACATCAGTGTGAATGGAAGAACTTTTTTTCTGTTTTATTTTTACATTTTATTTTTTAAAATTTTGAAATTTAATTTTAGTTATTTTTTTTATACAGTAGGTTATTATTAGTTATCTATTTTATGCATAGACATGTATACAGGTCAATCCTAATCTCCCAACTCATCCCACCACCACCACCCCATGGCTTCCCCCACTTTGTGTCCATACGTTTGTTCTCTACCTCTGTGTCTCTATTTCTGCCCTGCAAACCAGTTCATCTCCACCATTTTTCTAGGTTCCACATATAGGCATTAATATACAATATTTGTTTTTCTCTTTCTGACTTACTTCACTCTGTATGACAGTCTCTAGATCCATCAACTTCTCTACAAATGACCCAGTTTCATTCCTTTTTATGGCTGAGTAATATTCCATTTTGTATATGTACCACATCTTTATCCATTCGTCTGTCTGTGGGCATTTAGGTTGCTTCCATTACCTGGCTATTGTAAATAGTGCTGCAATGAACATTGTGGTGAATGTGTCTCTGTGATTTATGGTTTTCTCTGGGTATATGCCCAGAAGTGGGATTGCTGGATCCTATGGTAATTCTCTTTTTAGTTTTTTAAAGGAACCTCCATACTGTTCTCCATAGTGACTGTATCAATTTACATTCCCACCAATAGCGGAAGAGGGTTCCTTTTGTCCACACCCTCCCCAGAGTTTGTTGTTTGTAGATTATCTGATGATGCCGATTCTAACAGGTGTGAGGTCTTACCTCATTGTAGTTTTGATTTGCATTTCTCTAATAATTAGTGATGTTGAGCAGCTTTTCATGTGCGTCTTGGCCATCTCTGTGTCTTCTTTGAAGAAACGTCTCTTTAGATCTTCTGCCCATTTTTGTATTGGGTTGTTTGTTTTATTAATATTAAGCTGCATGAGCTGTTTATATATATTGGAGATTAAAACTTTGTCCATTGATTCGTTTGTGAACGTTTTCGCCCATTCTGAGGGTTGCCTTTCTCCATTCCCGTTTTTTTTAACAAAGAAAGAAACAAAGCAAAAGAAGCAGAACACTAATGTGCGTGTAATATGCCTCTTGAAACTGTCGTTTTGAAATATGGACGTCTTTTGAATTTTTTGGTCGATATATGACCCCAGGATTTGTTTTCAGGGCAGGTGTCATTTACAGGCCTGTAATGATTTGGAATATCCACTGACCATTAGCGCTGGCATTAAACCTGCAGTTGTGTGAAACGGCCACAAGGTGGCAGCAGTTCTCCCTTACGAATTCTGGTTACTAGGGCAGCAGAGACTCAATGGAAGTCGTGTTCTAGATTGGAATGTAGAACGGAAAGTGCCAGGAGAATGCCCCTCAAGTTTGTCTCACTACTTCTTGTTCGTGTTCTTAATTTAATTTTTTATTTTTTATTACAGCAAGTTTGAGTACAACGTTTAGCTTGTTGTAGGTGTGCAAGAGGTGGTTCTTTTACACATATACATATGTCTGTTCTTCCTGGGATCCTTTTCCCATGTACGTTATGACAGAATGTTGAGTAGTCTTCTCTTGGTACTCCGTAGGTCTTTGGTGATTATATACGTCTACTGTGTTTGTATATGTCTGTTAACCCCAATATCGTAATGAATTCAATCCTCACACCTTTCCTTTGGTGAACCATAAGTTTGTTTAATGAATCTGTGATTGCCCTTCTCCGTGGAAATATCTTCCCTGGTATCAATTTATAGGTAACACCTATAAGTGCTATGATATGATATTTGTCTTTCACTTTCTGACTTACTCCAAGTCACGTGATTACCTCGAGACTCATCTACGGTGCTGCAAATGGCATTGTGTCCTTTTTCTCCTTGGCGAATATTCTGTCTTAGCGAGGTCCATTTTCTGCAATGTGATTCCCTGAGGGCTGAGGATTAGCTGACCTGGGCAGCCTGACCCTGCCGGCAAGCCCTCCCCAGGTGTGCCTGGGTTGAGGTCAATATAAACAGCACTCCAGGCAGCAATAGCCCCTGCAGCTGTGCCTGACTCCATATTCTCTGCCCCGTCAGCAGTCTCGGGGCTGTGCTGGTGGGAGGGTGTGAGGGTCCACGGCTTTGTGGGTGGCCCGGTGTGAGTGGGGCTCTGCTGGACTTTCGGCAGGAGTTGCCAGGCTGCCACCTGTAAAGAAGAGGATGTGTCACCCATAACTTCCACTGGAATATCTCTCCGGGCTGAGGTGAGGAAGGAAAAAAAGGAGTGGGGGCCGGGACAGGAGGGGTATCTCAGGCAGGGCAATAGAAAGCTTCCAGAAGAGCGCCCGTGGCAGTACCATCCTGGCTGACCTGCAGGCACCAAGTTGGCCTGCGTGCTGTCGCTGGTGTGGCTCCACGGCCCTTCCTCTAGGCTTTCAAGCCCTTGTACATATTCAGGTGTTTCACCTGGGAAGGGTGGGAACAGTTCAGCAGCATCTGGCCTGGGGCTCAGCTCACGTTTACTCACAGAGGCCTCGGCACGGTCTCCCAGCTTTGCAATGAGGATGCTCCTTGCGTGGGCGGGCGGGGCTGCTGGCTGTATGGGAGATGATTCCCCACCTCTGACCAATTTCAGAATTGTTTACCACTGGAGCAAGTGCCTTGGTAGTGTTTTCCTCTGTATAATTCTTAGGTTCAGTTTTTTTTTCTTTTTTGGTTCAAGTTAGATTTTATTCCTCATTTATGTATTTATAGATATAAGCATGGAAATAATTCATTCGTATAAATACATCAGTGTGAATGGAAGAACTTTTTTTCTGTTTTATTTTTACATTTTATTTTTTAAAATTTTGAAATTTAATTTTAGTTATTTTTTTTATACAGTAGGTTATTATTAGTTATCTATTTTATGCATAGACATGTATACAGGTCAATCCTAATCTCCCAACTCATCCCACCACCACCACCCCATGGCTTCCCCCACTTTGTGTCCATACGTTTGTTCTCTACCTCTGTGTCTCTATTTCTGCCCTGCAAACCAGTTCATCTCCACCATTTTTCTAGGTTCCACATATAGGCATTAATATACAATATTTGTTTTTCTCTTTCTGACTTACTTCACTCTGTATGACAGTCTCTAGATCCATCAACTTCTCTACAAATGACCCAGTTTCATTCCTTTTTATGGCTGAGTAATATTCCATTTTGTATATGTACCACATCTTTATCCATTCGTCTGTCTGTGGGCATTTAGGTTGCTTCCATTACCTGGCTATTGTAAATAGTGCTGCAATGAACATTGTGGTGAATGTGTCTCTGTGATTTATGGTTTTCTCTGGGTATATGCCCAGAAGTGGGATTGCTGGATCCTATGGTAATTCTCTTTTTAGTTTTTTAAAGGAACCTCCATACTGTTCTCCATAGTGACTGTATCAATTTACATTCCCACCAATAGCGGAAGAGGGTTCCTTTTGTCCACACCCTCCCCAGAGTTTGTTGTTTGTAGATTATCTGATGATGCCGATTCTAACAGGTGTGAGGTCTTACCTCATTGTAGTTTTGATTTGCATTTCTCTAATAATTAGTGATGTTGAGCAGCTTTTCATGTGCGTCTTGGCCATCTCTGTGTCTTCTTTGAAGAAACGTCTCTTTAGATCTTCTGCCCATTTTTGTATTGGGTTGTTTGTTTTATTAATATTAAGCTGCATGAGCTGTTTATATATATTGGAGATTAAATCTTTGTCCATTGATTCGTTTGTGAACATTTTCGCCCATTCTGAGGGTTGCCTTTCTCCATTCCCGTTTTTTTTAACAAAGAAAGAAACAAAGCAAAAGAAGCAGAACACTAATGTGCGTGTAATATGCCTCTTGAAACTGTCGTTTTGAAATATGGACGTCTTTTGAATTTTCTGGTCGATATATGACCCCAGGATTTGTTTTCAGGGCAGGTGTCATTTACAGGCCTGTAATGATTTGGAATATCCACTGACCATTAGCGCTGGCATTAAACCTGCAGTTGTGTGAAACGGCCACAAGGTGGCAGCAGTTCTCCCTTACCAATTCTGGTTACTAGGGCAGCAGAGACTCAATGGAAGTCGTGTTCTAGATTGGAATGTAGAACGGAATGTGCCAGGAGAAAGCCCCTCAAGTTTGTCTCACTACTTCTTGTTCGTGTTCTTAATTTAATTTTTTATTTTTTATTACAGCAAGTTTGAGTACAACGTTTAGCTTGTTGTAGGTGTGCAAGAGGTGGTTCTTTTACACATATACATATGTCTGTTCTTCCTGGGATCCTTTTCCCATGTACGTTATGACAGAATGTTGAGTAGTCTTCTCTTGGTACTCCGTAGGTCTTTGGTGATTATATACGTCTACTGTGTTTGTATATGTCTGTTAACCCCAATATCGTAATGAATTCAATCCTCACACCTTTCCTTTGGTGAACCATAAGTTTGTTTAATGAATCTGTGATTGCCCTTCTCCGTGGAAATATCTGCCCTGGTATCAATTTATAGGTAACACCTATAAGTGCTATGATATGATATTTGTCTTTCACTTTCTGACTTACTCCAAGTCACGTGATTACCTCGAGACTCATCTACGGTGCTGCAAATGGCATTGTGTCCTTTTTCTCCTTGGCGAATATTCTGTCTTAGCGAGGTCCATTTTCTGCAATGTGATTCCCTGAGGGCTGAGGATTAGCTGACCTGGGCAGCCTGACCCTGCCGGCAAGCCCTCCCCAGGTGTGCCTGGGTTGAGGTCAATATAAACAGCACTCCAGGCAGCAATAGCCCCTGCAGCTGTGCCTGACTCCATATTCTCTGCCCCGTCAGCAGTCTCGGGGCTGTGCTTGTGGGAGGGTGTGAGGGTCCACGGCTTTGTGGGTGGCCCAGTGTGAGTGGGGCTCTGCTGGACTTTCTGCAGGAGTTGCCAGGCTGCCACCTGTAAAAAAGAGGATGTGTCACCCATAACTTCCACTGGAATATCTCTCCGGGCTGAGGTGAGGAAGGAAAAAAAGGAGTGGGGGCCGGGACAGGAGGGGTATCTCAGGCAGGGCAATAGAAAGCTTCCAGAAGAGCGCCCGTGGCAGTACCATCCTGGCTGACCTGCAGGCACCAAGTTGGCCTGCGTGCTGTCGCTGGTGTGGCTCCACGGCCCTTCCTCTAGGCTTTCAAGCCCTTGTACATATTCAGGTGTTTCACCTGGGAAGGGTGGGAACAGTTCAGCAGCATCTGGCCTGGGGCTCAGCTCACGTTTACTCACAGAGGCCTCGGCACGGTCTCCCAGCTTTGCAATGAGGATGCTCCTTGCGTGGGCGGGCGGGGCTGCTGGCTGTATGGGAGATGATTCCCCACCTCTGACCAATTTCAGAATTGTTTACCACTGGAGCAAGTGCCTTGGTAGTGTTTTCCTCTGTATAATTCTTAGGTTCAGTTTTTTTTTCTTTTTTGGTTCAAGTTAGATTTTATTCCTCATTTATGTATTTATAGATATAAGCATGGAAATAATTCATTCGTATAAATACATCAGTGTGAATGGAAGAACTTTTTTTCTGTTTTATTTTTACATTTTATTTTTTAAAATTTTGAAATTTAATTTTAGTTATTTTTTTTATACAGTAGGTTATTATTAGTTATCTATTTTATGCATAGACATGTATATAGGTCAATCCTAATCTCCCAACTCATCCCACCACCACCACCCCATGGCTTCCCCCACTTTGTGTCCATACGTTTGTTCTCTACCTCTGTGTCTCTATTTCTGCCCTGCAAACCAGTTCATCTCCACCATTTTTCTAGGTTCCACATATAGGCATTAATATACAATAT
This sequence comes from Mesoplodon bidens, assembly GCF_964165515.1. NCBI lineage: Eukaryota > Metazoa > Chordata > Mammalia > Artiodactyla > Ziphiidae > Mesoplodon > Mesoplodon bidens. The sequence goes on from NW_027672328.1 coordinate 63,377, forward strand.
TTGTTTTTCTCTTTCTGACTTACTTCACTCTGTATGACAGTCTCTAGATCCATCAACTTCTCTACAAATGACCCAGTTTCATTCCTTTTTATGGCTGAGTAATATTCCATTTTGTATATGTACCACATCTTTATCCATTCGTCTGTCTGTGGGCATTTAGGTTGCTTCCATTACCTGGCTATTGTAAATAGTGCTGCAATGAACATTGTGGTGAATGTGTCTCTGTGATTTATGGTTTTCTCTGGGTATATGCCCAGAAGTGGGATTGCTGGATCCTATGGTAATTCTCTTTTTAGTTTTTTAAAGGAACCTCCATACTGTTCTCCATAGTGACTGTATCAATTTACATTCCCACCAATAGCGGAAGAGGGTTCCTTTTGTCCACACCCTCCCCAGAGTTTGTTGTTTGTAGATTATCTGATGATGCCGATTCTAACAGGTGTGAGGTCTTACCTCATTGTAGTTTTGATTTGCATTTCTCTAATAATTAGTGATGTTGAGCAGCTTTTCATGTGCGTCTTGGCCATCTCTGTGTCTTCTTTGAAAAAACGTCTCTTTAGATCTTCTGCCCATTTTTGTATTGGGTTGTTTGTTTTATTAATATTAAGCTGCATGAGCTGTTTATATATATTGGAGATTAAACCTTTGTCCATTGATTCGTTTGTGAACGTTTTCGCCCATTCTGAGGGTTGCCTTTCTCCATTCCCGTTCTTTTTAACAAAGAAAGAAAGAAAGCAAAAGAAGCAGAACACTAATGTGCGTGTAATATGCCTCTTGAAACTGTCGTTTTGAAATATGGACGTCTTTTGAATTTTTTGGTCGATATATGACCCCAGGATTTGTTTTCAGGGCAGGTGTCATTTACAGGCCTGTAATGATTTGGAATATCCACTGACCATTAGCGCTGGCATTAAACCTGCAGTTGTGTGAAACGGCCACAAGGTGGCAGCAGTTCTCCCTTACGAATTCTGGTTACTAGGGCAGCAGAGACTCAATGGAAGTCGTGTTCTAGATTGGAATGTAGAACGGAAAGTGCCAGGAGAATGCCCCTCAAGTTTGTCTCACTACTTCTTGTTCGTGTTCTTAATTTAATTTTTTATTTTTTATTACAGCAAGTTTGAGTACAACGTTTAGCTTGTTGTAGGTGTGCAAGAGGTGGTTCTTTTACACATATACATATGTCTGTTCTTCCTGGGATCCTTTTCCCATGTACGTTATGACAGAATGTTGAGTAGTCTTCTCTTGGTACTCCGTAGGTCTTTGGTGATTATATACGTCTACTGTGTTTGTATATGTCTGTTAACCCCAATATCGTAATGAATTCAATCCTCACACCTTTCCTTTGGTGAACCATAAGTTTGTTTAATGAATCTGTGATTGCCCTTCTCCGTGGAAATATCTGCCCTGGTATCAATTTATAGGTAACACCTATAAGTGCTATGATATGATATTTGTCTTTCACTTTCTGACTTACTCCAAGTCACGTGATTACCTCGAGACTCATCTACGGTGCTGCAAATGGCATTGTGTCCTTTTTCTCCTTGGCGAATATTCTGTCTTAGCGAGGTCCATTTTCTGCAATGTGATTCCCTGAGGGCTGAGGATTAGCTGACCTGGGCAGCCTGACCCTGCCGGCAAGCCCTCCCCAGGTGTGCCTGGGTTGAGGTCAATATAAACAGCACTCCAGGCAGCAATAGCCCCTGCAGCTGTGCCTGACTCCATATTCTCTGCCCCGTCAGCAGTCTCGGGGCTGTGCTGGTGGGAGGGTGTGAGGGTCCACGGCTTTGTGGGTGGCCCGGTGTGAGTGGGGCTCTGCTGGACTTTCGGCAGGAGTTGCCAGGCTGCCACCTGTAAAGAAGAGGATGTGTCACCCATAACTTCCACTGGAATATCTCTCCGGGCTGAGGTGAGGAAGGAAAAAAAGGAGTGGGGGCCGGGACAGGAGGGGTATCTCAGGCAGGGCAATAGAAAGCTTCCAGAAGAGCGCCCGTGGCCAGTACCATCCTGGCTGACCTGCAGGCACCAAGTTGGCCTGCGTGCTGTCGCTGGTGTGGCTCCACGGCCCTTCCTCTAGGCTTTCAAGCCCTTGTACATATTCAGGTGTTTCACCTGGGAAGGGTGGGAACAGTTCAGCAGCATCTGGCCTGGGGCTCAGCTCACGTTTACTCACAGAGGCCTCGGCACGGTCTCCCAGCTTTGCAATGAGGATGCTCCTTGCGTGGGCGGGCGGGGCTGCTGGCTGTATGGGAGATGATTCCCCACCTCTGACCAATTTCAGAATTGTTTACCACTGGAGCAAGTGCCTTGGTAGTGTTTTCCTCTGTATAATTCTTAGGTTCAGTTTTTTTTTCTTTTTTGGTTCAAGTTAGATTTTATTCCTCATTTATGTATTTATAGATATAAGCATGGAAATAATTCATTCGTATAAATACATCAGTGTGAATGGAAGAACTTTTTTTCTGTTTTATTTTTACATTTTATTTTTTAAAATTTTGAAATTTAATTTTAGTTATTTTTTTTATACAGTAGGTTATTATTAGTTATCTATTTTATGCATAGACATGTATACAGGTCAATCCTAATCTCCCAACTCATCCCACCACCACCACCCCATGGCTTCCCCCACTTTGTGTCCATACGTTTGTTCTCTACCTCTGTGTCTCTATTTCTGCCCTGCAAACCAGTTCATCTCCACCATTTTTCTAGGTTCCACATATAGGCATTAATATACAATATTTGTTTTTCTCTTTCTGACTTACTTCACTCTGTATGACAGTCTCTAGATCCATCAACTTCTCTACAAATGACCCAGTTTCATTCCTTTTTATGGCTGAGTAATATTCCATTTTGTATATGTACCACATCTTTATCCATTCGTCTGTCTGTGGGCATTTAGGTTGCTTCCATTACCTGGCTATTGTAAATAGTGCTGCAATGAACATTGTGGTGAATGTGTCTCTGTGATTTATGGTTTTCTCTGGGTATATGCCCAGAAGTGGGATTGCTGGATCCTATGGTAATTCTCTTTTTAGTTTTTTAAAGGAACCTCCATACTGTTCTCCATAGTGACTGTATCAATTTACATTCCCACCAATAGCGGAAGAGGGTTCCTTTTGTCCACACCCTCCCCAGAGTTTGTTGTTTGTAGATTATCTGATGATGCCGATTCTAACAGGTGTGAGGTCTTACCTCATTGTAGTTTTGATTTGCATTTCTCTAATAATTAGTGATGTTGAGCAGCTTTTCATGTGCGTCTTGGCCATCTCTGTGTCTTCTTTGAAGAAACGTCTCTTTAGATCTTCTGCCCATTTTTGTATTGGGTTGTTTGTTTTATTAATATTAAGCTGCATGAGCTGTTTATATATATTGGAGATTAAAACTTTGTCCATTGATTCGTTTGTGAACATTTTCGCCCATTCTGAGGGTTGCCTTTCTCCATTCCCGTTTTTTTTAACAAAGAAAGAAACAAAGCAAAAGAAGCAGAACACTAATGTGCGTGTAATATGCCTCTTGAAACTGTCGTTTTGAAATATGGACGTCTTTTGAATTTTTTGGTCGATATATGACCCCAGGATTTGTTTTCAGGGCAGGTGTCATTTACAGGCCTGTAATGATTTGGAATATCCACTGACCATTAGCGCTGGCATTAAACCTGCAGTTGTGTGAAACGGCCACAAGGTGGCAGCAGTTCTCCCTTACCAATTCTGGTTACTAGGGCAGCAGAGACTCAATGGAAGTCGTGTTCTAGATTGGAATGTAGAACGGAATGTGCCAGGAGAAAGCCCCTCAAGTTTGTCTCACTACTTCTTGTTCGTGTTCTTAATTTAATTTTTTATTTTTTATTACAGCAAGTTTGAGTACAACGTTTAGCTTGTTGTAGGTGTGCAAGAGGTGGTTCTTTTACACATATACATATGTCTGTTCTTCCTGGGATCCTTTTCCCATGTACGTTATGACAGAATGTTGAGTAGTCTTCTCTTGGTACTCCGTAGGTCTTTGGTGATTATATACGTCTACTGTGTTTGTATATGTCTGTTAACCCCAATATCGTAATGAATTCAATCCTCACACCTTTCCTTTGGTGAACCATAAGTTTGTTTAATGAATCTGTGATTGCCCTTCTCCGTGGAAATATCTGCCCTGGTATCAATTTATAGGTAACACCTATAAGTGCTATGATATGATATTTGTCTTTCACTTTCTGACTTACTCCAAGTCACGTGATTACCCCGAGACTCATCTACGGTGCTGCAAATGGCATTGTGTCCTTTTTCTCCTTGGAGAATATTCTGTCTTACCGAGGTCCATTTTCTGCAATGTGATTCCCTGAGGGCTGAGGATTAGCTGACCTGGGCAGCCTGACCCTGCCGGCAAGCCCTCCCCAGGTGTGCCTGGGTTGAGGTCAATATAAACAGCACTCCAGGCAGCAATAGCCCCTGCAGCTGTGCCTGACTCCATATTCTCTGCCCCGTCAGCAGTCTCGGGGCTGTGCTGGTGGGAGGGTGTGAGGGTCCACGGCTTTGTGGGTGGCCCGGTGTGAGTGGGGCTCTGCTGGACTTTCGGCAGGAGTTGCCAGGCTGCCACCTGTAAAGAAGAGGATGTGTCACCCATAACTTCCACTGGAATATCTCTCCGGGCTGAGGTGAGGAAGGAAAAAAAGGAGTGGGGGCCGGGACAGGAGGGGTATCTCAGGCAGGGCAATAGAAAGCTTCCAGAAGAGCGCCCGTGGCAGTACCATCCTGGCTGACCTGCAGGCACCAAGTTGGCCTGCGTGCTGTCGCTGGTGTGGCTCCACGGCCCTTCCTCTAGGCTTTCAAGCCCTTGTACATATTCAGGTGTTTCACCTGGGAAGGGTGGGAACAGTTCAGCAGCATCTGGCCTGGGGCTCAGCTCACGTTTACTCACAGAGGCCTCGGCACGGTCTCCCAGCTTTGCAATGAGGATGCTCCTTGCGTGGGCGGGCGGGGCTGCTGGCTGTATGGGAGATGATTCCCCACCTCTGACCAATTTCAGAATTGTTTACCACTGGAGCAAGTGCCTTGGTAGTGTTTTCCTCTGTATAATTCTTAGGTTCAGTTTTTTTTTCTTTTTTGGTTCAAGTTAGATTTTATTCCTCATTTATGTATTTATAGATATAAGCATGGAAATAATTCATTCGTATAAATACATCAGTGTGAATGGAAGAACTTTTTTTCTGTTTTATTTTTACATTTTATTTTTTAAAATTTTGAAATTTAATTTTAGTTATTTTTTTTATACAGTAGGTTATTATTAGTTATCTATTTTATGCATAGACATGTATATAGGTCAATCCTAATCTCCCAACTCATCCCACCACCACCACCCCATGGCTTCCCCCACTTTGTGTCCATACGTTTGTTCTCTACCTCTGTGTCTCTATTTCTGCCCTGCAAACCAGTTCATCTCCACCATTTTTCTAGGTTCCACATATAGGCATTAATATACAATATTTGTTTTTCTCTTTCTGACTTACTTCACTCTGTATGACAGTCTCTAGATCCATCAACTTCTCTACAAATGACCCAGTTTCATTCCTTTTTATGGCTGAGTAATATTCCATTTTGTATATGTACCACATCTTTATCCATTCGTCTGTCTGTGGGCATTTAGGTTGCTTCCATTACCTGGCTATTGTAAATAGTGCTGCAATGAACATTGTGGTGAATGTGTCTCTGTGATTTATGGTTTTCTCTGGGTATATGCCCAGAAGTGGGATTGCTGGATCCTATGGTAATTCTCTTTTTAGTTTTTTAAAGGAACCTCCATACTGTTCTCCATAGTGACTGTATCAATTTACATTCCCACCAATAGCGGAAGAGGGTTCCTTTTGTCCACACCCTCCCCAGAGTTTGTTGTTTGTAGATTATCTGATGATGCCGATTCTAACAGGTGTGAGGTCTTACCTCATTGTAGTTTTGATTTGCATTTCTCTAATAATTAGTGATGTTGAGCAGCTTTTCATGTGCGTCTTGGCCATCTCTGTGTCTTCTTTGAAGAAACGTCTCTTTAGATCTTCTGCCCATTTTTGTATTGGGTTGTTTGTTTTATTAATATTAAGCTGCATGAGCTGTTTATATATATTGGAGATTAAACCTTTGTCCATTGATTCGTTTGTGAACGTTTTCGCCCATTCTGAGGGTTGCCTTTCTCCATTCCCGTTCTTTTTAACAAAGAAAGAAAGAAAGCAAAAGAAGCAGAACACTAATGTGCGTGTAATATGCCTCTTGAAACTGTCGTTTTGAAATATGGACGTCTTTTGAATTTTTTGGTCGATATATGACCCCAGGATTTGTTTTCAGGGCAGGTGTCATTTACAGGCCTGTAATGATTTGGAATATCCACTGACCATTAGCGCTGGCATTAAACCTGCAGTTGTGTGAAACGGCCACAAGGTGGCAGCAGTTCTCCCTTACGAATTCTGGTTACTAGGGCAGCAGAGACTCAATGGAAGTCGTGTTCTAGATTGGAATGTAGAACGGAAAATGCCAGGAGAATGCCCCTCAAGTTTGTCTCACTACTTCTTGTTCGTGTTCTTAATTTAATTTTTTATTTTTTATTACAGCAAGTTTGAGTACAACGTTTAGCTTGTTGTAGGTGTGCAAGAGGTGGTTCTTTTACACATATACATATGTCTGTTCTTCCTGGGATCCTTTTCCCATGTACGTTATGACAGAATGTTGAGTAGTCTTCTCTTGGTACTCCGTAGGTCTTTGGTGATTATATACGTCTACTGTGTTTGTATATGTCTGTTAACCCCAATATCGTAATGAATTCAATCCTCACACCTTTCCTTTGGTGAACCATAAGTTTGTTTAATGAATCTGTGATTGCCCTTCTCCGTGGAAATATCTGCCCTGGTATCAATTTATAGGTAACACCTATAAGTGCTATGATATGATATTTGTCTTTCACTTTCTGACTTACTCCAAGTCACGTGATTACCTCGAGACTCATCTACGGTGCTGCAAATGGCATTGTGTCCTTTTTCTCCTTGGCGAATATTCTGTCTTAGCGAGGTCCATTTTCTGCAATGTGATTCCCTGAGGGCTGAGGATTAGCTGACCTGGGCAGCCTGACCCTGCCGGCAAGCCCTCCCCAGGTGTGCCTGGGTTGAGGTCAATATAAACAGCACTCCAGGCAGCAATAGCCCCTGCAGCTGTGCCTGACTCCATATTCTCTGCCCCGTCAGCAGTCTCGGGGCTGTGCTGGTGGGAGGGTGTGAGGGTCCACGGCTTTGTGGGTGGCCCGGTGTGAGTGGGGCTCTGCTGGACTTTCGGCAGGAGTTGCCAGGCTGCCACCTGTAAAGAAGAGGATGTGTCACCCATAACTTCCACTGGAATATCTCTCCGGGCTGAGGTGAGGAAGGAAAAAAAGGAGTGGGGGCCGGGACAGGAGGGGTATCTCAGGCAGGGCAATAGAAAGCTTCCAGAAGAGCGCCCGTGGCAGTACCATCCTGGCTGACCTGCAGGCACCAAGTTGGCCTGCGTGCTGTCGCTGGTGTGGCTCCACGGCCCTTCCTCTAGGCTTTCAAGCCCTTGTACATATTCAGGTGTTTCACCTGGGAAGGGTGGGAACAGTTCAGCAGCATCTGGCCTGGGGCTCAGCTCACGTTTACTCACAGAGGCCTCGGCACGGTCTCCCAGCTTTGCAATGAGGATGCTCCTTGCGTGGGCGGGCGGGGCTGCTGGCTGTATGGGAGATGATTCCCCACCTCTGACCAATTTCAGAATTGTTTACCACTGGAGCAAGTGCCTTGGTAGTGTTTTCCTCTGTATAATTCTTAGGTTCAGTTTTTTTTTCTTTTTTGGTTCAAGTTAGATTTTATTCCTCATTTATGTATTTATAGATATAAGCATGGAAATAATTCATTCGTATAAATACATCAGTGTGAATGGAAGAACTTTTTTTCTGTTTTATTTTTACATTTTATTTTTTAAAATTTTGAAATTTAATTTTAGTTATTTTTTTTATACAGTAGGTTATTATTAGTTATCTATTTTATGCATAGACATGTATACAGGTCAATCCTAATCTCCCAACTCATCCCACCACCACCACCCCATGGCTTCCCCCACTTTGTGTCCATACGTTTGTTCTCTACCTCTGTGTCTCTATTTCTGCCCTGCAAACCAGTTCATCTCCACCATTTTTCTAGGTTCCACATATAGGCATTAATATACAATATTTGTTTTTCTCTTTCTGACTTACTTCACTCTGTATGACAGTCTCTAGATCCATCAACTTCTCTACAAATGACCCAGTTTCATTCCTTTTTATGGCTGAGTAATATTCCATTTTGTATATGTACCACATCTTTATCCATTCGTCTGTCTGTGGGCATTTAGGTTGCTTCCATTACCTGGCTATTGTAAATAGTGCTGCAATGAACATTGTGGTGAATGTGTCTCTGTGATTTATGGTTTTCTCTGGGTATATGCCCAGAAGTGGGATTGCTGGATCCTATGGTAATTCTCTTTTTAGTTTTTTAAAGGAACCTCCATACTGTTCTCCATAGTGACTGTATCAATTTACATTCCCACCAATAGCGGAAGAGGGTTCCTTTTGTCCACACCCTCCCCAGAGTTTGTTGTTTGTAGATTATCTGATGATGCCGATTCTAACAGGTGTGAGGTCTTACCTCATTGTAGTTTTGATTTGCATTTCTCTAATAATTAGTGATGTTGAGCAGCTTTTCATGTGCGTCTTGGCCATCTCTGTGTCTTCTTTGAAGAAACGTCTCTTTAGATCTTCTGCCCATTTTTGTATTGGGTTGTTTGTTTTATTAATATTAAGCTGCATGAGCTGTTTATATATATTGGAGATTAAAACTTTGTCCATTGATTCGTTTGTGAACGTTTTCGCCCATTCTGAGGGTTGCCTTTCTCCATTCCCGTTTTTTTTAACAAAGAAAGAAACAAAGCAAAAGAAGCAGAACACTAATGTGCGTGTAATATGCCTCTTGAAACTGTCGTTTTGAAATATGGACGTCTTTTGAATTTTTTGGTCGATATATGACCCCAGGATTTGTTTTCAGGGCAGGTGTCATTTACAGGCCTGTAATGATTTGGAATATCCACTGACCATTAGCGCTGGCATTAAACCTGCAGTTGTGTGAAACGGCCACAAGGTGGCAGCAGTTCTCCCTTACGAATTCTGGTTACTAGGGCAGCAGAGACTCAATGGAAGTCGTGTTCTAGATTGGAATGTAGAACGGAAAGTGCCAGGAGAATGCCCCTCAAGTTTGTCTCACTACTTCTTGTTCGTGTTCTTAATTTAATTTTTTATTTTTTATTACAGCAAGTTTGAGTACAACGTTTAGCTTGTTGTAGGTGTGCAAGAGGTGGTTCTTTTACACATATACATATGTCTGTTCTTCCTGGGATCCTTTTCCCATGTACGTTATGACAGAATGTTGAGTAGTCTTCTCTTGGTACTCCGTAGGTCTTTGGTGATTATATACGTCTACTGTGTTTGTATATGTCTGTTAACCCCAATATCGTAATGAATTCAATCCTCACACCTTTCCTTTGGTGAACCATAAGTTTGTTTAATGAATCTGTGATTGCCCTTCTCCGTGGAAATATCTTCCCTGGTATCAATTTATAGGTAACACCTATAAGTGCTATGATATGATATTTGTCTTTCACTTTCTGACTTACTCCAAGTCACGTGATTACCTCGAGACTCATCTACGGTGCTGCAAATGGCATTGTGTCCTTTTTCTCCTTGGCGAATATTCTGTCTTAGCGAGGTCCATTTTCTGCAATGTGATTCCCTGAGGGCTGAGGATTAGCTGACCTGGGCAGCCTGACCCTGCCGGCAAGCCCTCCCCAGGTGTGCCTGGGTTGAGGTCAATATAAACAGCACTCCAGGCAGCAATAGCCCCTGCAGCTGTGCCTGACTCCATATTCTCTGCCCCGTCAGCAGTCTCGGGGCTGTGCTGGTGGGAGGGTGTGAGGGTCCACGGCTTTGTGGGTGGCCCGGTGTGAGTGGGGCTCTGCTGGACTTTCGGCAGGAGTTGCCAGGCTGCCACCTGTAAAGAAGAGGATGTGTCACCCATAACTTCCACTGGAATATCTCTCCGGGCTGAGGTGAGGAAGGAAAAAAAGGAGTGGGGGCCGGGACAGGAGGGGTATCTCAGGCAGGGCAATAGAAAGCTTCCAGAAGAGCGCCCGTGGCAGTACCATCCTGGCTGACCTGCAGGCACCAAGTTGGCCTGCGTGCTGTCGCTGGTGTGGCTCCACGGCCCTTCCTCTAGGCTTTCAAGCCCTTGTACATATTCAGGTGTTTCACCTGGGAAGGGTGGGAACAGTTCAGCAGCATCTGGCCTGGGGCTCAGCTCACGTTTACTCACAGAGGCCTCGGCACGGTCTCCCAGCTTTGCAATGAGGATGCTCCTTGCGTGGGCGGGCGGGGCTGCTGGCTGTATGGGAGATGATTCCCCACCTCTGACCAATTTCAGAATTGTTTACCACTGGAGCAAGTGCCTTGGTAGTGTTTTCCTCTGTATAATTCTTAGGTTCAGTTTTTTTTTCTTTTTTGGTTCAAGTTAGATTTTATTCCTCATTTATGTATTTATAGATATAAGCATGGAAATAATTCATTCGTATAAATACATCAGTGTGAATGGAAGAACTTTTTTTCTGTTTTATTTTTACATTTTATTTTTTAAAATTTTGAAATTTAATTTTAGTTATTTTTTTTATACAGTAGGTTATTATTAGTTATCTATTTTATGCATAGACATGTATACAGGTCAATCCTAATCTCCCAACTCATCCCACCACCACCACCCCATGGCTTCCCCCACTTTGTGTCCATACGTTTGTTCTCTACCTCTGTGTCTCTATTTCTGCCCTGCAAACCAGTTCATCTCCACCATTTTTCTAGGTTCCACATATAGGCATTAATATACAATATTTGTTTTTCTCTTTCTGACTTACTTCACTCTGTATGACAGTCTCTAGATCCATCAACTTCTCTACAAATGACCCAGTTTCATTCCTTTTTATGGCTGAGTAATATTCCATTTTGTATATGTACCACATCTTTATCCATTCGTCTGTCTGTGGGCATTTAGGTTGCTTCCATTACCTGGCTATTGTAAATAGTGCTGCAATGAACATTGTGGTGAATGTGTCTCTGTGATTTATGGTTTTCTCTGGGTATATGCCCAGAAGTGGGATTGCTGGATCCTATGGTAATTCTCTTTTTAGTTTTTTAAAGGAACCTCCATACTGTTCTCCATAGTGACTGTATCAATTTACATTCCCACCAATAGCGGAAGAGGGTTCCTTTTGTCCACACCCTCCCCAGAGTTTGTTGTTTGTAGATTATCTGATGATGCCGATTCTAACAGGTGTGAGGTCTTACCTCATTGTAGTTTTGATTTGCATTTCTCTAATAATTAGTGATGTTGAGCAGCTTTTCATGTGCGTCTTGGCCATCTCTGTGTCTTCTTTGAAGAAACGTCTCTTTAGATCTTCTGCCCATTTTTGTATTGGGTTGTTTGTTTTATTAATATTAAGCTGCATGAGCTGTTTATATATATTGGAGATTAAATCTTTGTCCATTGATTCGTTTGTGAACATTTTCGCCCATTCTGAGGGTTGCCTTTCTCCATTCCCGTTTTTTTTAACAAAGAAAGAAACAAAGCAAAAGAAGCAGAACACTAATGTGCGTGTAATATGCCTCTTGAAACTGTCGTTTTGAAATATGGACGTCTTTTGAATTTTCTGGTCGATATATGACCCCAGGATTTGTTTTCAGGGCAGGTGTCATTTACAGGCCTGTAATGATTTGGAATATCCACTGACCATTAGCGCTGGCATTAAACCTGCAGTTGTGTGAAACGGCCACAAGGTGGCAGCAGTTCTCCCTTACCAATTCTGGTTACTAGGGCAGCAGAGACTCAATGGAAGTCGTGTTCTAGATTGGAATGTAGAACGGAATGTGCCAGGAGAAAGCCCCTCAAGTTTGTCTCACTACTTCTTGTTCGTGTTCTTAATTTAATTTTTTATTTTTTATTACAGCAAGTTTGAGTACAACGTTTAGCTTGTTGTAGGTGTGCAAGAGGTGGTTCTTTTACACATATACATATGTCTGTTCTTCCTGGGATCCTTTTCCCATGTACGTTATGACAGAATGTTGAGTAGTCTTCTCTTGGTACTCCGTAGGTCTTTGGTGATTATATACGTCTACTGTGTTTGTATATGTCTGTTAACCCCAATATCGTAATGAATTCAATCCTCACACCTTTCCTTTGGTGAACCATAAGTTTGTTTAATGAATCTGTGATTGCCCTTCTCCGTGGAAATATCTGCCCTGGTATCAATTTATAGGTAACACCTATAAGTGCTATGATATGATATTTGTCTTTCACTTTCTGACTTACTCCAAGTCACGTGATTACCTCGAGACTCATCTACGGTGCTGCAAATGGCATTGTGTCCTTTTTCTCCTTGGCGAATATTCTGTCTTAGCGAGGTCCATTTTCTGCAATGTGATTCCCTGAGGGCTGAGGATTAGCTGACCTGGGCAGCCTGACCCTGCCGGCAAGCCCTCCCCAGGTGTGCCTGGGTTGAGGTCAATATAAACAGCACTCCAGGCAGCAATAGCCCCTGCAGCTGTGCCTGACTCCATATTCTCTGCCCCGTCAGCAGTCTCGGGGCTGTGCTGGTGGGAGGGTGTGAGGGTCCACGGCTTTGTGGGTGGCCCAGTGTGAGTGGGGCTCTGCTGGACTTTCTGCAGGAGTTGCCAGGCTGCCACCTGTAAAGAAGAGGATGTGTCACCCATAACTTCCACTGGAATATCTCTCCGGGCTGAGGTGAGGAAGGAAAAAAAGGAGTGGGGGCCGGGACAGGAGGGGTATCTCAGGCAGGGCAATAGAAAGCTTCCAGAAGAGCGCCCGTGGCAGTACCATCCTGGCTGACCTGCAGGCACCAAGTTGGCCTGCGTGCTGTCGCTGGTGTGGCTCCACGGCCCTTCCTCTAGGCTTTCAAGCCCTTGTACATATTCAGGTGTTTCACCTGGGAAGGGTGGGAACAGTTCAGCAGCATCTGGCCTGGGGCTCAGCTCACGTTTACTCACAGAGGCCTCGGCACGGTCTCCCAGCTTTGCAATGAGGATGCTCCTTGCGTGGGCGGGCGGGGCTGCTGGCTGTATGGGAGATGATTCCCCACCTCTGACCAATTTCAGAATTGTTTACCACTGGAGCAAGTGCCTTGGTAGTGTTTTCCTCTGTATAATTCTTAGGTTCAGTTTTTTTTTCTTTTTTGGTTCAAGTTAGATTTTATTCCTCATTTATGTATTTATAGATATAAGCATGGAAATAATTCATTCGTATAAATACATCAGTGTGAATGGAAGAACTTTTTTTCTGTTTTATTTTTACATTTTATTTTTTAAAATTTTGAAATTTAATTTTAGTTATTTTTTTTATACAGTAGGTTATTATTAGTTATCTATTTTATGCATAGACATGTATACAGGTCAATCCTAATCTCCCAACTCATCCCACCACCACCACCCCATGGCTTCCCCCACTTTGTGTCCATACGTTTGTTCTCTACCTCTGTGTCTCTATTTCTGCCCTGCAAACCAGTTCATCTCCACCATTTTTCTAGGTTCCACATATAGGCATTAATATACAATATTTGTTTTTCTCTTTCTGACTTACTTCACTCTGTATGACAGTCTCTAGATCCATCAACTTCTCTACAAATGACCCAGTTTCATTCCTTTTTATGGCTGAGTAATATTCCATTTTGTATATGTACCACATCTTTATCCATTCGTCTGTCTGTGGGCATTTAGGTTGCTTCCATTACCTGGCTATTGTAAATAGTGCTGCAATGAACATTGTGGTGAATGTGTCTCTGTGATTTATGGTTTTCTCTGGGTATATGCCCAGAAGTGGGATTGCTGGATCCTATGGTAATTCTCTTTTTAGTTTTTTAAAGGAACCTCCATACTGTTCTCCATAGTGACTGTATCAATTTACATTCCCACCAATAGCGGAAGAGGGTTCCTTTTGTCCACACCCTCCCCAGAGTTTGTTGTTTGTAGATTATCTGATGATGCCGATTCTAACAGGTGTGAGGTCTTACCTCATTGTAGTTTTGATTTGCATTTCTCTAATAATTAGTGATGTTGAGCAGCTTTTCATGTGCGTCTTGGCCATCTCTGTGTCTTCTTTGAAGAAACGTCTCTTTAGATCTTCTGCCCATTTTTGTATTGGGTTGTTTGTTTTATTAATATTAAGCTGCATGAGCTGTTTATATATATTGGAGATTAAAACTTTGTCCATTGATTCGTTTGTGAACGTTTTCGCCCATTCTGAGGGTTGCCTTTCTCCATTCCCGTTTTTTTTAACAAAGAAAGAAACAAAGCAAAAGAAGCAGAACACTAATGTGCGTGTAATATGCCTCTTGAAACTGTCGTTTTGAAATATGGACGTCTTTTGAATTTTTTGGTCGATATATGACCCCAGGATTTGTTTTCAGGGCAGGTGTCATTTACAGGCCTGTAATGATTTGGAATATCCACTGACCATTAGCGCTGGCATTAAACCTGCAGTTGTGTGAAACGGCCACAAGGTGGCAGCAGTTCTCCCTTACGAATTCTGGTTACTAGGGCAGCAGAGACTCAATGGAAGTCGTGTTCTAGATTGGAATGTAGAACGGAAAGTGCCAGGAGAATGCCCCTCAAGTTTGTCTCACTACTTCTTGTTCGTGTTCTTAATTTAATTTTTTATTTTTTATTACAGCAAGTTTGAGTACAACGTTTAGCTTGTTGTAGGTGTGCAAGAGGTGGTTCTTTTACACATATACATATGTCTGTTCTTCCTGGGATCCTTTTCCCATGTACGTTATGACAGAATGTTGAGTAGTCTTCTCTTGGTACTCCGTAGGTCTTTGGTGATTATATACGTCTACTGTGTTTGTATATGTCTGTTAACCCCAATATCGTAATGAATTCAATCCTCACACCTTTCCTTTGGTGAACCATAAGTTTGTTTAATGAATCTGTGATTGCCCTTCTCCGTGGAAATATCTGCCCTGGTATCAATTTATAGGTAACACCTATAAGTGCTATGATATGATATTTGTCTTTCACTTTCTGACTTACTCCAAGTCACGTGATTACCTCGAGACTCATCTACGGTGCTGCAAATGGCATTGTGTCCTTTTTCTCCTTGGCGAATATTCTGTCTTAGCGAGGTCCATTTTCTGCAATGTGATTCCCTGAGGGCTGAGGATTAGCTGACCTGGGCAGCCTGACCCTGCCGGCAAGCCCTCCCCAGGTGTGCCTGGGTTGAGGTCAATATAAACAGCACTCCAGGCAGCAATAGCCCCTGCAGCTGTGCCTGACTCCATATTCTCTGCCCCGTCAGCAGTCTCGGGGCTGTGCTGGTGGGAGGGTGTGAGGGTCCACGGCTTTGTGGGTGGCCCGGTGTGAGTGGGGCTCTGCTGGACTTTCGGCAGGAGTTGCCAGGCTGCCACCTGTAAAGAAGAGGATGTGTCACCCATAACTTCCACTGGAATATCTCTCCGGGCTGAGGTGAGGAAGGAAAAAAAGGAGTGGGGGCCGGGACAGGAGGGGTATCTCAGGCAGGGCAATAGAAAGCTTCCAGAAGAGCGCCCGTGGCAGTACCATCCTGGCTGACCTGCAGGCAACAAGTTGGCCTGCGTGCTGTCGCTGGTGTGGCTCCACGGCCCTTCCTCTAGGCTTTCAAGCCCTTGTACATATTCAGGTGTTTCACCTGGGAAGGGTGGGAACAGTTCAGCAGCATCTGGCCTGGGGCTCAGCTCACGTTTACTCACAGAGGCCTCGGCACGGTCTCCCAGCTTTGCAATGAGGATGCTCCTTGCGTGGGCGGGCGGGGCTGCTGGCTGTATGGGAGATGATTCCCCACCTCTGACCAATTTCAGAATTGTTTACCACTGGAGCAAGTGCCTTGGTAGTGTTTTCCTCTGTATAATTCTTAGGTTCAGTTTTTTTTTCTTTTTTGGTTCAAGTTAGATTTTATTCCTCATTTATGTATTTATAGATATAAGCATGGAAATAATTCATTCGTATAAATACATCAGTGTGAATGGAAGAACTTTTTTTCTGTTTTATTTTTACATTTTATTTTTTAAAATTTTGAAATTTAATTTTAGTTATTTTTTTTATACAGTAGGTTATTATTAGTTATCTATTTTATGCATAGACATGTATACAGGTCAATCCTAATCTCCCAACTCATCCCACCACCACCACCCCATGGCTTCCCCCACTTTGTGTCCATACGTTTGTTCTCTACCTCTGTGTCTCTATTTCTGCCCTGCAAACCAGTTCATCTCCACCATTTTTCTAGGTTCCACATATAGGCATTAATATACAATATTTGTTTTTCTCTTTCTGACTTACTTCACTCTGTATGACAGTCTCTAGATCCATCAACTTCTCTACAAATGACCCAGTTTCATTCCTTTTTATGGCTGAGTAATATTCCATTTTGTATATGTACCACATCTTTATCCATTCGTCTGTCTGTGGGCATTTAGGTTGCTTCCATTACCTGGCTATTGTAAATAGTGCTGCAATGAACATTGTGGTGAATGTGTCTCTGTGATTTATGGTTTTCTCTGGGTATATGCCCAGAAGTGGGATTGCTGGATCCTATGGTAATTCTCTTTTTAGTTTTTTAAAGGAACCTCCATACTGTTCTCCATAGTGACTGTATCAATTTACATTCCCACCAATAGCGGAAGAGGGTTCCTTTTGTCCACACCCTCCCCAGAGTTTGTTGTTTGTAGATTATCTGATGATGCCGATTCTAACAGGTGTGAGGTCTTACCTCATTGTAGTTTTGATTTGCATTTCTCTAATAATTAGTGATGTTGAGCAGCTTTTCATGTGCGTCTTGGCCATCTCTGTGTCTTCTTTGAAGAAACGTCTCTTTAGATCTTCTGCCCATTTTTGTATTGGTTTGTTTGTTTTATTAATATTAAGCTGCATGAGCTGTTTATATATATTGGAGATTAAAACTTTGTCCATTGATTCGTTTGTGAACATTTTAGCCCATTCTGAGGGTTGCCTTTCTCCATTCCCGTTTTTTTTAACAAAGAAAGAAACAAAGCAAAAGAAGCAGAACACTAATGTGCGTGTAATATGCCTCTTGAAACTGTCGTTTTGAAATATGGACGTCTTTTGAATTTTCTGGTCGATATATGACCCCAGGATTTGTTTTCAGGGCAGGTGTCATTTACAGGCCTGTAATGATTTGGAATATCCACTGACCATTAGCGCTGGCATTAAACCTGCAGTTGTGTGAAACGGCCACAAGGTGGCAGCAGTTCTCCCTTACCAATTCTGGTTACTAGGGCAGCAGAGACTCAATGGAAGTCGTGTTCTAGATTGGAATGTAGAACGGAATGTGCCAGGAGAAAGCCCCTCAAGTTTGTCTCACTACTTCTTGTTCGTGTTCTTAATTTAATTTTTTATTTTTTATTACAGCAAGTTTGAGTACAACGTTTAGCTTGTTGTAGGTGTGCAAGAGGTGGTTCTTTTACACATATACATATGTCTGTTCTTCCTGGGATCCTTTTCCCATGTACGTTATGACAGAATGTTGAGTAGTCTTCTCTTGGTACTCCGTAGGTCTTTGGTGATTATATGCGTCTACTGTGTTTGTATATGTCTGTTAACCCCAATATCGTAATGAATTCAATCCTCACACCTTTCCTTTGGTGAACCATAAGTTTGTTTAATGAATCTGTGATTGCCCTTCTCCGTGGAAATATCTGCCCTGGTATCAATTTATAGGTAACACCTATAAGTGCTATGATATGATATTTGTCTTTCACTTTCTGACTTACTCCAAGTCACGTGATTACCCCGAGACTCATCTACGGTGCTGCAAATGGCATTGTGTCCTTTTTCTCCTTGGAGAATATTCTGTCTTACCGAGGTCCATTTTCTGCAATGTGATTCCCTGAGGGCTGAGGATTAGCTGACCTGGGCAGCCTGACCCTGCCGGCAAGCCCTCCCCAGGTGTGCCTGGGTTGAGGTCAATATAAACAGCACTCCAGGCAGCAATAGCCCCTGCAGCTGTGCCTGACTCCATATTCTCTGCCCCGTCAGCAGTCTCGGGGCTGTGCTGGTGGGAGGGTGTGAGGGTCCACGGCTTTGTGGGTGGCCCGGTGTGAGTGGGGCTCTGCTGGACTTTCGGCAGGAGTTGCCAGGCTGCCACCTGTAAAGAAGAGGATGTGTCACCCATAACTTCCACTGGAATATCTCTCCGGGCTGAGGTGAGGAAGGAAAAAAAGGAGTGGGGGCCGGGACAGGAGGGGTATCTCAGGCAGGGCAATAGAAAGCTTCCAGAAGAGCGCCCGTGGCAGTACCATCCTGGCTGACCTGCAGGCACCAAGGTGGCCTGAGTGCTGTCGCTGGTGTGGCTCCACGGCCCTTCCTCTAGGCTTTCAAGCCCTTGTACATATTCAGGTGTTTCACCTGGGAAGGGTGGGAACAGTTCAGCAGCATCTGGCCTGGGGCTCAGCTCACGTTTACTCACAGAGGCCTCGGCACGGTCTCCCAGCTTTGCAATGAGGATGCTCCTTGCGTGGGCGGGCGGGGCTGCTGGCTGTATGGGAGATGATTCCCCACCTCTGACCAATTTCAGAATTGTTTACCACTGGAGCAAGTGCCTTGGTAGTGTTTTCCTCTGTATAATTCTTAGGTTCAGTTTTTTTTTCTTTTTTGGTTCAAGTTAGATTTTATTCCTCATTTATGTATTTATAGATATAAGCATGGAAATAATTCATTCGTATAAATACATCAGTGTGAATGGAAGAACTTTTTTTCTGTTTTATTTTTACATTTTATTTTTTAAAATTTTGAAATTTAATTTTAGTTATTTTTTTTATACAGTAGGTTATTATTAGTTATCTATTTTATGCATAGACATGTATATAGGTCAATCCTAATCTCCCAACTCATCCCACCACCACCACCCCATGGCTTCCCCCACTTTGTGTCCATACGTTTGTTCTCTACCTCTGTGTCTCTATTTCTGCCCTGCAAACCAGTTCATCTCCACCATTTTTCTAGGTTCCACATATAGGCATTAATATACAATATTTGTTTTTCTCTTTCTGACTTACTTCACTCTGTATGACAGTCTCTAGATCCATCAACTTCTCTACAAATGACCCAGTTTCATTCCTTTTTATGGCTGAGTAATATTCCATTTTGTATATGTACCACATCTTTATCCATTCGTCTGTCTGTGGGCATTTAGGTTGCTTCCATTACCTGGCTATTGTAAATAGTGCTGCAATGAACATTGTGGTGAATGTGTCTCTGTGATTTATGGTTTTCTCTGGGTATATGCCCAGAAGTGGGATTGCTGGATCCTATGGTAATTCTCTTTTTAGTTTTTTAAAGGAACCTCCATACTGTTCTCCATAGTGACTGTATCAATTTACATTCCCACCAATAGCGGAAGAGGGTTCCTTTTGTCCACACCCTCCCCAGAGTTTGTTGTTTGTAGATTATCTGATGATGCCGATTCTAACAGGTGTGAGGTCTTACCTCATTGTAGTTTTGATTTGCATTTCTCTAATAATTAGTGATGTTGAGCAGCTTTTCATGTGCGTCTTGGCCATCTCTGTGTCTTCTTTGAAGAAACGTCTCTTTAGATCTTCTGCCCATTTTTGTATTGGGTTGTTTGTTTTATTAATATTAAGCTGCATGAGCTGTTTATATATATTGGAGATTAAACCTTTGTCCATTGATTCGTTTGTGAACGTTTTCGCCCATTCTGAGGGTTGCCTTTCTCCATTCCCGTTCTTTTTAACAAAGAAAGAAAGAAAGCAAAAGAAGCAGAACACTAATGTGCGTGTAATATGCCTCTTGAAACTGTCGTTTTGAAATATGGACGTCTTTTGAATTTTTTGGTCGATATATGACCCCAGGATTTGTTTTCAGGGCAGGTGTCATTTACAGGCCTGTAATGATTTGGAATATCCACTGACCATTAGCGCTGGCATTAAACCTGCAGTTGTGTGAAACGGCCACAAGGTGGCAGCAGTTCTCCCTTACGAATTCTGGTTACTAGGGCAGCAGAGACTCAATGGAAGTCGTGTTCTAGATTGGAATGTAGAACGGAAAGTGCCAGGAGAATGCCCCTCAAGTTTGTCTCACTACTTCTTGTTCGTGTTCTTAATTTAATTTTTTATTTTTTATTACAGCAAGTTTGAGTACAACGTTTAGCTTGTTGTAGGTGTGCAAGAGGTGGTTCTTTTACACATATACATATGTCTGTTCTTCCTGGGATCCTTTTCCCATGTACGTTATGACAGAATGTTGAGTAGTCTTCTCTTGGTACTCCGTAGGTCTTTGGTGATTATATACGTCTACTGTGTTTGTATATGTCTGTTAACCCCAATATCGTAATGAATTCAATCCTCACACCTTTCCTTTGGTGAACCATAAGTTTGTTTAATGAATCTGTGATTGCCCTTCTCCGTGGAAATATCTTCCCTGGTATCAATTTATAGGTAACACCTATAAGTGCTATGATATGATATTTGTCTTTCACTTTCTGACTTACTCCAAGTCACGTGATTACCTCGAGACTCATCTACGGTGCTGCAAATGGCATTGTGTCCTTTTTCTCCTTGGCGAATATTCTGTCTTAGCGAGGTCCATTTTCTGCAATGTGATTCCCTGAGGGCTGAGGATTAGCTGACCTGGGCAGCCTGACCCTGCCGGCAAGCCCTCCCCAGGTGTGCCTGGGTTGAGGTCAATATAAACAGCACTCCAGGCAGCAATAGCCCCTGCAGCTGTGCCTGACTCCATATTCTCTGCCCCGTCAGCAGTCTCGGGGCTGTGCTGGTGGGAGGGTGTGAGGGTCCACGGCTTTGTGGGTGGCCCGGTGTGAGTGGGGCTCTGCTGGACTTTCGGCAGGAGTTGCCAGGCTGCCACCTGTAAAGAAGAGGATGTGTCACCCATAACTTCCACTGGAATATCTCTCCGGGCTGAGGTGAGGAAGGAAAAAAAGGAGTGGGGGCCGGGACAGGAGGGGTATCTCAGGCAGGGCAATAGAAAGCTTCCAGAAGAGCGCCCGTGGCAGTACCATCCTGGCTGACCTGCAGGCACCAAGTTGGCCTGCGTGCTGTCGCTGGTGTGGCTCCACGGCCCTTCCTCTAGGCTTTCAAGCCCTTGTACATATTCAGGTGTTTCACCTGGGAAGGGTGGGAACAGTTCAGCAGCATCTGGCCTGGGGCTCAGCTCACGTTTACTCACAGAGGCCTCGGCACGGTCTCCCAGCTTTGCAATGAGGATGCTCCTTGCGTGGGCGGGCGGGGCTGCTGGCTGTATGGGAGATGATTCCCCACCTCTGACCAATTTCAGAATTGTTTACCACTGGAGCAAGTGCCTTGGTAGTGTTTTCCTCTGTATAATTCTTAGGTTCAGTTTTTTTTTCTTTTTTGGTTCAAGTTAGATTTTATTCCTCATTTATGTATTTATAGATATAAGCATGGAAATAATTCATTCGTATAAATACATCAGTGTGAATGGAAGAACTTTTTTTCTGTTTTATTTTTACATTTTATTTTTTAAAATTTTGAAATTTAATTTTAGTTATTTTTTTTATACAGTAGGTTATTATTAGTTATCTATTTTATGCATAGACATGTATACAGGTCAATCCTAATCTCCCAACTCATCCCACCACCACCACCCCATGGCTTCCCCCACTTTGTGTCCATACGTTTGTTCTCTACCTCTGTGTCTCTATTTCTGCCCTGCAAACCAGTTCATCTCCACCATTTTTCTAGGTTCCACATATAGGCATTAATATACAATATTTGTTTTTCTCTTTCTGACTTACTTCACTCTGTATGACAGTCTCTAGATCCATCAACTTCTCTACAAATGACCCAGTTTCATTCCTTTTTATGGCTGAGTAATATTCCATTTTGTATATGTACCACATCTTTATCCATTCGTCTGTCTGTGGGCATTTAGGTTGCTTCCATTACCTGGCTATTGTAAATAGTGCTGCAATGAACATTGTGGTGAATGTGTCTCTGTGATTTATGGTTTTCTCTGGGTATATGCCCAGAAGTGGGATTGCTGGATCCTATGGTAATTCTCTTTTTAGTTTTTTAAAGGAACCTCCATACTGTTCTCCATAGTGACTGTATCAATTTACATTCCCACCAATAGCGGAAGAGGGTTCCTTTTGTCCACACCCTCCCCAGAGTTTGTTGTTTGTAGATTATCTGATGATGCCGATTCTAACAGGTGTGAGGTCTTACCTCATTGTAGTTTTGATTTGCATTTCTCTAATAATTAGTGATGTTGAGCAGCTTTTCATGTGCGTCTTGGCCATCTCTGTGTCTTCTTTGAAGAAACGTCTCTTTAGATCTTCTGCCCATTTTTGTATTGGGTTGTTTGTTTTATTAATATTAAGCTGCATGAGCTGTTTATATATATTGGAGATTAAATCTTTGTCCATTGATTCGTTTGTGAACATTTTCGCCCATTCTGAGGGTTGCCTTTCTCCATTCCCGTTTTTTTTAACAAAGAAAGAAACAAAGCAAAAGAAGCAGAACACTAATGTGCGTGTAATATGCCTCTTGAAACTGTCGTTTTGAAATATGGACGTCTTTTGAATTTTCTGGTCGATATATGACCCCAGGATTTGTTTTCAGGGCAGGTGTCATTTACAGGCCTGTAATGATTTGGAATATCCACTGACCATTAGCGCTGGCATTAAACCTGCAGTTGTGTGAAACGGCCACAAGGTGGCAGCAGTTCTCCCTTACCAATTCTGGTTACTAGGGCAGCAGAGACTCAATGGAAGTCGTGTTCTAGATTGGAATGTAGAACGGAATGTGCCAGGAGAAAGCCCCTCAAGTTTGTCTCACTACTTCTTGTTCGTGTTCTTAATTTAATTTTTTATTTTTTATTACAGCAAGTTTGAGTACAACGTTTAGCTTGTTGTAGGTGTGCAAGAGGTGGTTCTTTTACACATATACATATGTCTGTTCTTCCTGGGATCCTTTTCCCATGTACGTTATGACAGAATGTTGAGTAGTCTTCTCTTGGTACTCCGTAGGTCTTTGGTGATTATATACGTCTACTGTGTTTGTATATGTCTGTTAACCCCAATATCGTAATGAATTCAATCCTCACACCTTTCCTTTGGTGAACCATAAGTTTGTTTAATGAATCTGTGATTGCCCTTCTCCGTGGAAATATCTGCCCTGGTATCAATTTATAGGTAACACCTATAAGTGCTATGATATGATATTTGTCTTTCACTTTCTGACTTACTCCAAGTCACGTGATTACCTCGAGACTCATCTACGGTGCTGCAAATGGCATTGTGTCCTTTTTCTCCTTGGCGAATATTCTGTCTTAGCGAGGTCCATTTTCTGCAATGTGATTCCCTGAGGGCTGAGGATTAGCTGACCTGGGCAGCCTGACCCTGCCGGCAAGCCCTCCCCAGGTGTGCCTGGGTTGAGGTCAATATAAACAGCACTCCAGGCAGCAATAGCCCCTGCAGCTGTGCCTGACTCCATATTCTCTGCCCCGTCAGCAGTCTCGGGGCTGTGCTGGTGGGAGGGTGTGAGGGTCCACGGCTTTGTGGGTGGCCCAGTGTGAGTGGGGCTCTGCTGGACTTTCTGCAGGAGTTGCCAGGCTGCCACCTGTAAAGAAGAGGATGTGTCACCCATAACTTCCACTGGAATATCTCTCCGGGCTGAGGTGAGGAAGGAAAAAAAGGAGTGGGGGCCGGGACAGGAGGGGTATCTCAGGCAGGGCAATAGAAAGCTTCCAGAAGAGCGCCCGTGGCAGTACCATCCTGGCTGACCTGCAGGCACCAAGTTGGCCTGCGTGCTGTCGCTGGTGTGGCTCCACGGCCCTTCCTCTAGGCTTTCAAGCCCTTGTACATATTCAGGTGTTTCACCTGGGAAGGGTGGGAACAGTTCAGCAGCATCTGGCCTGGGGCTCAGCTCACGTTTACTCACAGAGGCCTCGGCACGGTCTCCCAGCTTTGCAATGAGGATGCTCCTTGCGTGGGCGGGCGGGGCTGCTGGCTGTATGGGAGATGATTCCCCACCTCTGACCAATTTCAGAATTGTTTACCACTGGAGCAAGTGCCTTGGTAGTGTTTTCCTCTGTATAATTCTTAGGTTCAGTTTTTTTTTCTTTTTTGGTTCAAGTTAGATTTTATTCCTCATTTATGTATTTATAGATATAAGCATGGAAATAATTCATTCGTATAAATACATCAGTGTGAATGGAAGAACTTTTTTTCTGTTTTATTTTTACATTTTATTTTTTAAAATTTTCAAATTTAATTTTAGTTATTTTTTATACAGTAGGTTATTATTAGTTATCTATTTTATGCATAGACATGTATACAGGTCAATCCTAATCTCCCAACTCATCCCACCACCACCACCCCATGGCTTCCCCCACTTTGTGTCCATACGTTTGTTCTCTACCTCTGTGTCTCTATTTCTGCCCTGCAAACCAGTTCATCTCTACCATTTTTCTAGGTTCCACATATAGGCATTAATATACAATATTTGTTTTTCTCTTTCTGGCTTACTTCACTCTGTATGACAGTCTCTAGATCCATCAACTTCTCTACAAATGACCCAGTTTCATTCCTTTTTATGGCTGAGTAATATTCCATTTTATATATGTACCACATCTTTATCCATTCGTCTGTCTGTGGGCATTTATGTTGCTTCCATAACCTGGCTATTGTAAATAGTGCTGCAATGAACATTGTGGTGAATGTGTCTCTGTGATTTATGGATTTCTCTGGGTATATGCCCAGAAGTGGGATTGCTGGATCCTATGGTAATTCTCTTTTTAGTTTTTTAAAGGAACCTCCATACTGTTCTCCATAGTGACTGTATCAATTTACATTCCCACCAATAGCGGAAGACGGTTCCTTTTGTCCACACCCTCCCCAGAATTTGTTGTTTGTAGATTATCTGATGATGCCGATTCTAACAGGTGTGAGGTCTTACCTCATTGTAGTTTTGATTTGCATTTCTCTAATAATTAGTGATGTTGAGCAGCTTTTCATGTGCGTCTTGGCCATCTCTGTGTCTTCTTTGAAGAAACGTCTCTTTAGATCTTCTGCCCATTTTTGTATTGGGATGTTTGTTTTATTAGTATTAAGCTGCATGAGCTGTTTATATATATTGGAGATTAAACCTTTGTCCATTGATTCGTTTGTGAACGTTTTCGCCCATTCTGAGGGTTGCCTTTCTCCATTCCCGTTTTTTTTAACAAAGAAAGAAAGAAAGCAAAAGAAGCAGAACACTAATGTGCGTGAAATATGCCTCTTGAAACTGTCGTTTTGAAATATGGACGTCTTTTGAATTTTTTGGTCGATATATGACCCCAGGATTTGTTTTCAGGGCAGGTGTCATTTACAGGCCTGTAATGATTTGGAATATCCACTGACCATTAGCGCTGGCATTAAACCTGCAGTTGTGTGAAACGGCCACAAGGTGGCAGCAGTTCTCCCTTACCAAATCTGGTTACTAGGGCAGCAGAGCCTCAATGGAAGTCGTGTTCTAGATTGGAATGTAGAACGGAATGTTCCAGGAGAATGCCCCTCAAGTTTGTCTCACTACTTCTTGTTCGTGTTTTTAATTTAATTTTTTATTTTTTATTACAGCAAGTTTGAGTACAACGTTTAGCTTGTTGTAGGTGTGCAAGAGGTGGTTCTTTTACACATATACATATGTCTGTTCTTCCTGGGATCCTTTTCCCATGTACGTTATGACAGAATGTTGAGTAGTCTTCTCTTGGTACTCCGTAGGTCTTTGGTGATTATATACGTCTACTGTGTTTTTATCTGTCTGTTAACCCCAATATCGTAATGAATTCAATCCTCACACCTTTCCTTTGGTGAACCATAAGTTTGTTTAATGAATCTGTGATTGCCCTTCTCCGTGGAAATATCTGCCCTGGTATCAATTTATAGGTAACACCTATAAGTGATATGATATGATATGTGTCTTTCACATTCTGACTTACTCCAAGTCACGTGATTAACTCGAGACTCATCTACGGTGCTGCAAATGGCATTGTGTCCTTTTTCTCCTTGGCGAATATTCTGTCTTAGCGAGGTCCATTTTCTGCAATGTGATTCCCTGAGGGCTGAGGATTAGCTGACCTGGGCAGCCTGACCCTGCCGGCAAGCCCTCCCCAGGTGTGCCTGGGTTGAGGTCAATATAAACAGCACTCCAGGCAGCAATAGCCCCTGCAGCTGTGCCTGACTCCATATTCTATGCCCCGTCAGCAGTCTCGGGGCTGTGCTGGTGGGAGGGTGTGAGGGTCCACGGCTTTGTGGGTGGCCCGGTGTGAGTGGGGCTCTGCTGGACTTTCGGCAGGAGTTGCCAGGCTGCCACCTGTAAAGAAGAGGATGTGTCACCCATAACTTCCACTGGAATATCTCTCCCGGCTGAGGTGAGGAAGGAAAAAAAGGAGTGGGGGCCGGGACAGGAGGGGTATCTCAGGCAGGGCAATAGAAAGCTTCCAGAAGAGCGCCCGTGGCCAGTACCATCCTGGCTGACCTGCAGGCACCAAGTTGGCCTGCGTGCTGTCGCTGGTGTGGCTCCACGGCCCTTCCTCTAGGCTTTCAAGCCCTTGTACATATTCAGGTGTTTCACCTGGGAAGGGTGGGAACAGTTCAGCAGCATCTGGCCTGGGGCTCAGCTCACGTTTACTCACAGAGGCCTCGGCACGGTCTCCCAGCTTTGCAATGAGGATGCTCCTTGCGTGGGCGGGCGGGGCTGCTGGCTGTATGGGAGATGATTCCCCACCTCTGACCAATTTCAGAATTGTTTACCACTGGAGCAAGTGCCTTGGTAGTGTTTTCCTCTGTATAACTGTTAGGTTCAGTTTTTTTTTTTTTCTTTTTTGGTTCAAGTTAGATTTTATTCCTCATTTATGTATTTATAGATATAAGCATGGAAATAATTCATTCGTATAAATACATCAGTGTGAATGGAAGAACTTTTTTTCTGTTTTATTTTTACATTTTATTTTTTAAAATTTTGAAATTTAATTTTAGTTATTTTTTTATACAGTAGGTTATTATTAGTTATCTATTTTATGCATAGACATGTATACAGGTCAATCCTAATCTCCCAACTCATCCCACCACCACCACCCCATGGCTTCCCCCACTTTGTGTCCATACGTTTGTTCTCTACTTCTGTGTCTCTATTTCTGCCCTGCAAACCAGTTCATCTCTACCATTTTTCTAGGTTCCACATATAGGCATTAATATACAATATTTGTTTTTCTCTTTCTGGCTTACTTCACTCTGTATGACAGTCTCTAGATCCATCAACTTCTCTACAAATGACCCAGTTTCATTCCTTTTTATGGCTGAGTAATATTCCATTTTATATATGTACCACATCTTTATCCATTCTTCTGTCTGTGGGCATTTATGTTGCTTCCATAACCTGGCTATTGTAAATAGTGCTGCAATGAACATTGTGGTGAATGTGTCTTTGTGATTTATGGTTTTCTCTGGGTATATGCCCAGAAGTGGGATTGCTGGATCCTATGGTAATTCTCTTTTTAGTTTTTTAAAGGAACCTCCATACTGTTCTCCATAGTGACTGTATCAATTTACATTCCCACCAATAGCGGAAGAGGGTTCCTTTTGTCCACACCCTCCCCAGAATTTGTTGTTTGTAGATTATCTGATGATGCCGATTCTAACAGGTGTGAGGTCTTACCTCATTGTAGTTTTGATTTGCATTTCTCTAATAATTAGTGATGTTGAGCAGCTTTTCATGTGCGTCTTGGCCATCTCTGTGTCTTCTTTGAAGAAACGTCTCTTTAGATCTTCTGCCCATTTTTGTATTGGGTTGTTTGTTTTATTAATATTAAGCTGCATGAGCTGTTTATATATATTGGAGATTAAACCTTTGTCCATTGATTCGTTTGTGAACGTTTTCGCCCATTCTGAGGGTTGCCTTTTTCCATTCCGTATTTTTTAACAAAGAAAGAAAGAAAGCAAAAGAAGCAGAACACTAATGTGCGTGAAATATGCCTCTTGAAACTGTCGTTTTGAAATATGGACGTCTTTTGAATTTTTTGGTCGATATATGACCCCAGGATTTGTTTTCAGTGCAGGTGTCATTTACAGGCCTGTAATGATTTGGAATATCCACTGACCATTAGCGCTGGCATTAAACCTGCAGTTGTGTGAAACGGCCACAAGGTGGCAGCAGTTCTCCCTTACCAAATCTGGTTACTAGGGCAGCAGAGCCTCAATGGAAGTCGTGTTCTAGATTGGAATGTAGAACGAAATGTGCCAGGAGAAAGCCCCTCAAGTTTGTCTCACTACTTCTTGTTCGTGTTTTAAATTTAATTTTTTATTTTTTATTACAGCAAGTTTGAGTACAACGTTTAGCTTGTTTTAGGTGGGCAAGAGGTGGTTCTTTTACACATATACATATGTCTGTTCTTCCTGGGATCCTTTTCCCATGTACGTTATGACAGGATGTTGAGTAGTCTTCTCTTGGTACTCCGTAGGTCTTTGGTGATTATATACGTCTACTGTGTTTGTATATGTCTGTTAACCCCAATATCATAATGAATTCAATCCTCACACCTTTCCTTTGGTGAACCATAAGTTTGTTTAATGAATCTGTGATTGCGCTTCTCCGTGGAAATATCTGCCCTGGTATCAATTTATAGGTAACACCTATAAGTGATATGATATGATATGTGTCTTACACTTTCTGAGTTACTCCAAGTCACGTGATTACCTCGAGACTCATCTACGGTGCTGCAAATGGCATTGTGTCCTTTTTTTCCTTGGCGAATATTCTGTCTTAGCGAGGTCCATATTCTGCAATGTGATTCCCTGAGGGCTGAGGATTAGCTGACCTGGGCAGCCTGACCCTGCCGGCAAGCCCTCCCCAGGTGTGCCTGGGTTGAGGTCAATATAAACAGCACTCCAGGCAGCAATAGCCCCTGAAGCTGTGCCTGACTCCATATCCTCTGCCCCGTCAGCAGTCTCGGGGCTGTGCTGGTGGGAGGGTGTGAGGGTCCACGGCTTTGTGGGTGGCCCGGTGTGAGTGGGGCTCTGCTGGACTTTCGGCAGGAGTTGCCAGGCTGCCACCTGTAAAGAAGAGGATGTGTCACCCATAACTTCCACTGGAATATCTCTCCGGGCTGAGGTGAGGAAGGAAAAAAAGGAGTGGGGGCCGGGACAGGAGGGGTATCTCAGGCAGGGCAATAGAAAGCTTCCAGAAGAGCGCCCGTGGCCAGTACCATCCTGGCTGACCTGCAGGCACCAAGTTGGCCTGCGTGCTGTCGCTGCTGTGGCTCCACGGCCCTTCCTCTAGGCTTTCAAGCCCTTGTACATATTCAGGTGTTTCACCTGGGAAGGGTGGGAACAGTTCAGCAGCATCTGGCCTGGGGCTCAGCTCACGTTTACTCACAGAGGCCTCAGCACGGTCTCCCAGCTTTGCAATGAGGATGCTCCTTGCGTGGGCGGGCGGGGCTGCTGGCTGTATGGGAGATGATTCCCCACCTCTGACCAATTTCAGAATTGTTTACCACTGGAGCAAGTGCCTTGGTAGTGTTTTCCTCTGTATAACTGTTAGGTTCAGTTTTTTTTTTTTCTTTTTTGGTTCTCGTTAGATTTTATTCCTCATTTATGTATTTATAGATATAAGCATGGAAATAATTCATTCGTATAAATACATCAGTGTGAATGGAAGAACATTTTTTCTGTTTTATTTTTACATTTTATTTTTAAATTTTGAAATTTTATTTTATTTATTTTTTTTATACAGTAGGTTATTATTAGTTATCTATTTTATGCATAGATATGTATACAGGTCAATCCCAATCTCCCAACTCATCCCACCACCACCACCCCATGGCTTCCCCCACTTTGTGTCCATACGTTTGTTCTCTACCTCTGTGTCTCTATTTCTGCCCTGCAAACCAGTTCATCTGTAGCATTTTTCTAGGTTCCACATATAGGCATTAATATACAATATTTGTTTTTCTCTTTCTGACTTACTTCACTCTGTATGACAGTCTCTAGATCCATCAACTTCTCTAAAAATGACCCAGTTTCATTCCTTTTTATGGCTGAGTAATATTCCATTTTATATATGTACCACATCTTTATCCATTCGTCTGTCTGTGGGCATTTAGGTTGCTTCCATTACCTGGCTATTGTAAATAGTGCTGCAATGAACATTGTGGTGAATGTGTCTTTGTGATTTATGGTTTTCTCTGGGTATATGCCCAGAAGTGGGATTGCTGGATCCTATGGTAATTCTCTTTTTAGTTTTTTAAAGGAACCTCCATACTGTTCTCCATAGTGACTGTATCATTTTACATTCCCACCAATAGCAGAAGAGGGTTCCTTTTGTCCACACCCTCCGCGGAATTTGTTGTTTGTAGATTATCTGATGATGCCGATTCTAACAGGTGTGAGGTCTTACCTCATTGTAGTTTTGATTTGCATTTCTCTAATAATTAGTGATGTTGAGCAGCTTTTCATGTGCGTCTTGGCCATCTCTGTGT